>NW_024704751.1:6100460-6197960 GCF_018977255.1 Callorhinchus milii | reverse complement strand
GGGGACTTTTCTGCAACACGAGAAACAGTTTAATACATTTCCGATTGTTCGATATTCCATTCAAACGCAACGGCTGATTTTCGCAGGGATGGAAGTACAAAATAAATCCAGGATTTTTAAAACTAGCCGGGACATGTGTGTAAAGGGTTAATCAAAGGACTAAATGCCAAACAAAGTTAAATAACACCCTGCAGAAATCTATCCAGTTAATACAAATGTGCTTTAATGGCTATATTTCTATCTATGTGATATTGACCCCCCCCACCCCCCCCCACCACACACACCTACACAGAATGATTACTTCACAAGTTACTTCAGTTTGCATTATTCTATACTTCCTTGAGTTTCAGATTAGTTAGTGTCTCAATGGTTTCTTTTAATATTTAAATATTAGCAGTTCATGCATTGAACTTGTACGGTTATGAGCTGTTGGGTTCCTGTTTTTAATCACTTTCTGCACCTTTTACTTTCTGCAGCTATTTTGTTTCCCCCCCCCCATCCCCTTCACCCACCCCACACACTGAAACCAAATGCTGTGTAACTCAGTTTGATGCGAGTTTAAATAAATATATAAATTGAGGAAACGTATGCGTTCACAACTACTAAAGTAGCAAATTCTTTGGAGTATTTAAGTTGACATTTGATAAACTTCAGAAACAGATCGGGGAGTGACACATGGTGAACTGGTTGCTCAAAGGCGAATGGATTTACAGTGGCAGTAAGTGGCAATCAATTCCTGTATGAAACTGGAATTCAAGCAATCATCAATAAAATAGATATGCAGTCTTTTCCAGTTTCCTTTAAGGTCTCCAGGTCTCCATCAGTCTTTTCCCCTTTAACCCTTCCCTCTTTTGCTAACTCACAGTGCTCACTCAATTGGCAATTAAAGTTCATCAACACACACAAATTGACGTGTTTAAAGAATGTAAAAAGAGGTTAATGGGCAGTGTAATTTTTGTGAACTTTCAAGACTCATGCACTCTATGATTCGTGAAACTATTGTAATTCCTGGCCCATTTTCAGCTGAGATATTAAACCGTCACCCTGTTCAGGTGGACTATTCGAAAACAGTAGGGAGCTTCTGTCCCAGTGTCCTGGCCACAATCCACCAGATAAAATTGGGCATTCACTTCATGGGTATATGTTGGACATTGTTGCGAGGAAATTAGCTGCCGAGTTTGCCTACAAATACATTATCACTACACTTCATAGTAAATTCCTGTGTCACATGCAGTATACTGGACTGACGAACCTTATTTGTGCTGGACACTTTCCAGCCTGCTCCCCAAAGCTTAGCTGAACGAAGCAAACGGGTTGCGGCAGAGAAATATTTCCTGAACCGCAGCTAATAGCTTGGACGTTGGACCTTGATGAGGATGGGATCAATTCCAGGGAAGTTCAAATCATCCTTGCGATTTCACAGAAGGCTGCCACTGAACTGCACGGCTGCAGAGCGGAAGATATTTTGCCTTGTAGTGTCAGGGAAACTATTCCAGTGTCCTATTCCAGCTCGAGTAGCTGTAGATGAGGGATTAAAGCATGGCACTGAAATACATCCGGATAATCTGTCCATGTTATAGAAGGAGCAATAAAGAAGAAAACGCATTGGTGTCCCTCCTAAGCCTATAACTCCCGTCTGAGATGAGAATTTAGTTCTGCATAATCTCGTGTACCTTCTCTTTGTGAATGCTCCACACTATCCTCAGCATTTATAGCTCGCCAAATAGTTTGTTAAATTATTTTGAAACTCATTGGGGGTAGAGACAATTTTTTTTAGGTCATTTTTAACCTCTTTACTGCTGGCTGGTAGGAAGGCAGTCGTGGAATGTTTAAATAGTAAGAGGTTTTTGGAACAAGTGTATGTTTTTTTCCCCCCACGCAAAAAATCTCTAGAAGAGAATTAAATATGAAAAAAAACAGCTTTAATCCTGCACCTTGTAAATTCACTGCATAGTAAACCTGCAGTCCTCAAAGCAGTCATAAGCAGAACGCATTACAATACAACTCAAATACAATGCAATACAATTTACATTTATATAGCAACTTTCACGTCAGGAGGACATCCCAAAGCGCTTCACAGTGCTGGATAGCACCCGAGCTGTGGTTAGCTGACCGAAACACACAGCCAAAGCAGTACGTTGTGAGATGTGCATTGAAAGGGGAGGAAGGGAGATTGTGATAATTTACGCGGTGAGCTCGACAGTTCTTTTCCATGCAGAAATGGCTTTTCTGTTTTATTATTTCCAGTATTTCACAGTCATTTCCGGGGGAGGACATCGTTGTGTAAGAAATTGCCTTCTGAGATATTGGGTCTGTACTGCCCACAGGAAGAGAAGGAAAAGTGTCTCTCCCGGTGTCCTGGCCAAATTGGCTGCCGTGTTGACTCGCAAAGTCACTACACTTTATAGTAAATCCTGTGAAGCACTTTTGAGACGTCATCCCAAAGCGAAAGACCCTACATCAAATGCAGGGGTCATTATTATTTATTACGTGCGCACGTTTGTGCACACGTGTGCGAATTGGGTGAGATACAAGACCGCAGTTCTGTTAGCATTCGTTTGTGGATGGGTATTAAACTGGGTGGTGACTATTTAGGGAGGGGACCGTCTTCGATAATGTTCTTTGCCTCAAAGGCTTGGAAATCAAGTTCGTTTTTCGCGTTGGGGAGATAATAAGAAACTTAATAAAAAGTCCCCCTTTTTATTAAGCATTCTACATGTGTTCTGTGCTTAAAAACAGGACAGCAAAGGACAGATCTGATTCATCCTTGTATTTCTTAAAAGGTCAAGACTGGCGTAAAAATCTTACTTATTGCCCACTACATTTCAGGCCGTTCCGGGCTGCTATTACGACAGATATTCATGTCACACGGAGACTTGTATAGACACTGTACTCGCAAGCTTTCACAGATCTTCCTGATAGGGAATGATGTTCAGAAACACGAGCTTAATCCTAGCGCCATATTTTCCTCACACACAAGAAGGCTTCTGGAAACTAGTTTCTTTTTTTAAAAAAAGTAAGTCGTACAGTATTAATACGAATTCAGTGAGATTGTTGTTCTTTAAAGGCTGTAACTTGCTGCTTTTATTTTTNAAAGGTCACAAAGCGTTGAAGGCGCTGCTGAGATCACTGGTTGAGCTCCAAGACGAGATGCTTTTCCAGTATCCAGACACAAAGCATTTTGTAGAGGGCAAGAAAGCAAAGCCAGACAGGTAAGCGCGGTCAGTGATAGCAAGCGAGTTCATTTGGGGAGTTTTGAGTCTCTCGCTTTCCTTTCCAAACGAAAGGCCTCTGTCTAATTACAGGCGATGTTGAGCAGGTGTTTCTGAGGGCTGTTGGAAGTCAGAGTTGACAAGATTGTGTTGGCAGTCGAGAAATAGTCCCAGTAGACATGAATTTCCAGCCTTTATTTGCCTGTCAAAATGAATGCTTGTGACTTCAGACCCCAAGATTGATATAACACTTTCAGCAGGGTTCGTTTTTATCGGTATGAATTATGTTTTCATTTTTTGGGGTGAAATTGTCCCATTTTGGCTCTAGTTTTCCAGTAAAATCATGCCTCTTTCAGTGCTCTATGATTTAATCGATGCTGTAAATATTTTCTTCCCTAATGAGGAGTAAATGAGAGCTACGTCCCCGTCTAATGAACAGCTCAAACTAACCAGAGCTGTTCGCTCGGGATGTGTAGATGTGATAGGTGCTGTGAGTATCACAAGAAACTTGTTTAAAAGGACTTTCTTTTTCCCCAAGAGCACGTCAGTTTTGGGTCCTTACCTATCGAGCACATTTTCTTTCCACCTTGTGATGCTGTTAGTCGAAAATGGTGTCAGGACTGTCTGTTCCATTGTTAAATAAGTGAAGAGCAAGATGTCCTAACGTAGTTAGATCCTAAGTGCATTTTTATGGGTTTCCAGATCTTGGATGTATCTCAATGTAGGAAAATGTTAACCACTGAGTTACGAGGTCTTGTGTTCCCTCTCGTTTGCCAGTGACGAGGAGATAACTAGCGATGATGAAATGGAGAAGGAGAGCGAGGCACCGAGGAAAGGGCCACTGAAAAGGAAGCTTGAGATGGATGAATACCCCGACTTTATGGCCAAACGCTTCGCTGATCTCAAAACCTATCGGAACGCCACACTACAGAAGTGGCACGATAAGACGAAATTAGCCTCCGGCAAAATGGGCAAGGTGAGTTGAATTTAATTCTTATGTTTTTATGGGATATAATATATAGTTTGGGACATGACATATCATGGGACTTCCAGGATGATGGAAGGCGAATTGAATGGACCTTGGTCTTATGTGGATCACTCTTGATTTTTTTAATGTCAAAATATCTTGGCTAAAGGGAAGCTTTCTTTTTTTTCTTTTTCTTCTTAAAAAATGAGTTCCTGTAAACATAATTTTACTTGCCCAAACCCGGAGCCCTCACTCGCTGCTTTTTGGGAACATGGGTGTATGAAAGGATAAGACGTACCAAGAGAAATTATTGATGTCGACTGACTTGGAGAACAATCTTTCTATTCTTGAAGATGTTTGTGCTGATACAGGCATTCGCCATGCTTGTTCCTGGATGTTGCAGGCCACAGATTAGTTTTGTGCCCTGGCCAACCTCCCTTTAATGTGTGTTACTGAGTTATCTTGGCGGTTGCATTTGACCAAATATTGATTCAAAGCTTTATATTGGTTTATACATCATAGTTCGGAGGGTGTTGGGGGGGAGAGAGCATGACAGCGAGAGAGAGAGAGACGGAAGAGATGTAGTCATTACACAGTGTTGTGCAGTGATTTGTGTGTTCAAAGTCTTAGTGCTTCTTTCTGTCTTGTGAGGATCGTGTAAAATAAACACGCTTTTTAATTTAAAAGAAGCTGTGAATTTGACCTTTGTTTATCAGGGAGGAGGTCCATTTTGAAGTAGAAATGTTACCTGGTTGTTTACTGTGTGTTTTTAAAATTGTATATAATATATGTGTGTATTTATATTCATTCAGGGATTCAGTGCTTTCGAACGTTCAGTCTTGACTCAGATCGAGCAGATTATGATGGATAAAGAAAGGTTGTTGCAACGAACTCAGACAAAGAGGTCCCTGTATAGAATTCTCGGGAAAATGGAAGAGGATTCTAAGCAAATTCCAGAGCAGGTGCCTGGGGAAATGGTATGTGATGATTTTGTATGATTCTTTAGAGAAACAAATTTATACACCAAAGTATCTTTTATTTAAAAAAAAGCAATTAGAATAATAATCTTTGGCTCCTTTGTGCAAAGCTTTTTTTGAGCAGCAAGACCATTTTCCCCAAGCAAAGTAACTCACAATTGAGTCTGGATTAGTAACCAATTTGTAAAATATTGCCCAAGATTTAATTTGAAATTGCCATAGTATTGTTCATCGCTTCAACTAAATTGTGTATACAGTGGCCTTTCCTGTTTAATTCTTGGATTTCCAAATGACACTATTTTACTGAATGGACGTCTTAAAAACTGTTTTAGTCACAATAATAATAATAATAATGATAATTCCTATATTTCATATCGGAAAGGCGTCTTGCGGTGCGCTTCCCAGGATATAATGTAAAGTGACGGTATTTTTGGGGGTGAATTTTTTCACTATTTTCTGGTAAGTTCTGTAACATAAAATTAAAACGATCTGCGATGGAATCAACAGATTAATCGGACTCGCTTTTTTTTAGTAGCTCAAGATTTGGGCTCGCGGAAATCTTCAACCCAAACAATAAACCGGTGCACTGATTCAAAAAACACTTAAAAATCGAAAACAAATCATACCTGCTCTGTGAGAGACTGAAGTATGCAGTGTGATAGCGAGCTCTACAGGTCAAGAAAGATGCAATCACCGACCGGTCTGTGCTGAGTTATTCAGAACGGTGATAGCCTCGGTGTACCTGAGCTAGGGAGAGGGAGGGATAAAAACTGCCCTGATTGCTACCCACTTATATCTCCCGGCAAATGTTTTTTGAGCAGAGATTGGATGAGGATGAAATCAGTACTGGCTGCATTGCCCCCTGCAGTTGATTAGCCTGATGCTCACTGTCCTGTCTCTCACGTGAAGCACTGACTGCTGCCAAAGGAGGGGTTGATTGCAGCTTGAGCCACCGTCTTTAGCTGAGGGAGAAAAGGCACACGTGATATCGGTCACATTTTCCGTTCAAAAACTTGTTCGAACAGTGAAGTATAAGGCTTTAAAATAAAAAATACTTCATTTTCTTCTGCCACAAAACCCATAGTCAATCCATTTTACAGAATATCCTGTGAAGCGCTTTGAGACGTCTCAAAGACGTGATAAGGCGCTATATCAAATGCCAGGATTATTATTATTATTATTATTTTAATGAACCTGAATTTAACCCCCTTTCTTGCACTTGTAATATTTTTTTTTGCTTCCTCTCTCTGTCTCACACTCTCTCTCTATCTCAACAGGAGGTTGTGCCACAAGGAAAGTCAAACGCACATCTGAAAGACATAGACGAGGAGATTTTTGATGATGATGACTTTTACCATCAGGTGAGTGTTCTTAAATAGGCTCTCCCATCACAGCTCGTGGGCCGGGCTATCAATAAACCATCTAAATTGACGTGAGCAACCTAGCAATAGAGGAGACCGGGGCATTGCAGTTCAGATTGTTCCAAGTCAGAGAAACGTTTGTCAGCAAGTCTTACATTCAAAGACGTTTGGCAATAAATCATCTCGGGGGAAAGATACAACACTGGCACATGTTCTGGATGAACAGTATGGTGACCTGGATAATAGACAATGTTATCAGCCTATGTATTCTCCGTTTCCCCCCACTCCCCCCCCCAACCCCCCAACGCCTCGCCCTCCCTCCCGCACTGGATTAAAATGCCAATCGCAATGAGTAACTGATCAAGTTCAAATAAGGTCACACGACTAAGCATTTCTTTATAATTTCAGGGATGCAAAGAAAGGTGAGCTTGCAAAGTTACGTGCGTGTAAAAAAAAAAGAGACACTAAATGATCTGTGATCGGTTCAGTCGGGGAGGTACTGCACTATCTTGAAATGCACTTAACATTCACTATGAACATGATTTATGGCTATACTTATACAGGAGGCTGCACTACAGTGTACCTTAGCCAAGTCAACACGCTGCCAACAGCCCAGACGAGTAGCTTTATGATGCACAGGGGAGACGGAGCATCCTCCAGTCAAACTTAATTATAACAAAACTTGGGGTTATTACAAAGCACTTCCACTGACAGATCCTTGCGCTGGTTAAGGCGGGCGTTCCTTCAAAGTCTAGCTCTGTGTCAACAAACATCCATTTCCTTACACTGCAGGTGAAATCATAACAATAATGTAAAAAAANTAAGAATTTTGGTATTCACGTCCAGTGCCCCAGTGCTAGCAAAGTTGTGCAGAAATGATTGCAGGCGGGACAGAACCATAAATTACTTTTTGGCAGTCCGACTATTGCCAGGAAGGGAGCTCGCACATGAATAAGATAAAAGGCCTGATGGATGTATTTTTACTGGTTCCCATGAGTTTGCCGGAGCAGGGCTGCGCTATATTATGTTTTAATCTTTTAAAAGCACCTTTCTTTGCACTTTTTTGAAAAAAAAGCCAGTGCGAATATATGTATATATATATTTCTTTTGGGGGTTAGGGGACTATTCGCAGTGTACTGTAGCCTTTTTAACCCAGTGAAACTTAAAACTGGTGGATAACCCAAAGATTTTCATTCCTTAGCCACCCATCTTTACAACATATTTTATTATTATATATTTACAATATATAGTATGAAAGGCTTTGATAAAGTGCTGTATTAAATGCAAGGATATCTTTTCCCCTGCCTCCCAACCCCCCCCCCCCCTCTCCAAAACACACACACACTTTCTATTGTCTCAATTGTAATGAAGTGATGCTATAAAGTGGTGAGTAGTGAGGGTGGTTGAAGCTGTACAGCCCAGTACTCCACTAAACCGATAGATGAATAAACGAGTCAATATAAATGGCACTAAGAAACAAATTATAATTAAGAATCCTCAATTGAGTACTTTTGAACTTCCTCACATGATTCTTACATCTTTACCTTTCTTCCTGAGAGATATTTTTGGTATGAAAAATGGGGATGTGGTGGGGGAGGAGTGTGTGGGGAGAAAATTCCCTTCCTCATTAAAGAGGCTTATGATTGATGCCTGATGGCTTAGTGGCGAAAGATGTCACTCAGTGTAAGGATAATAATAATCCTTGCATTTAAGGTAGCGCCTTATCACGTCGTCGACATCTCAAAGCGCTTCACGGGATATACTGTAAAGTGGAGTGACTGTGTGTGTTGTGGTGAGGATGGGATAGAGTTTGGGTGCGAAGGCCTTTGAATTGCAGTTGAGCCAGCACTTTTGATAAGGACGAGAGGGAGAATTGAACCCAGGGATTGGGACGGTGCAAAGCTGGCAAGTACTTTTTTGTCTCTTTACCTTCCACCACACTGAAAGCCTCGACCTGAACAGGTCCGAGTTGCGCTTTGCTGGCTGCCTGTGTGTTTTTTTTTCTCTGCGTCGGATATTAAGACGAAAGTCTTCATTAAAAGGGATTAACGAAGGTGGAAGGGTTAATTTGCAGAGGTTGGCGAAGCAGGGAGCCGTGCAAGCCAAATGTGTCCGCGATGCAAGAACTTAATCATTCTATTCCCCAAGACTTCAACACGTCTGAAGCAGCAGCAGTAACAGCAGCAGCAAGGGGGAGGGTTTCTGATGTGCTTCTGGTTGACTGATGGCTGACACTTGTTAACACAAGCGACTGCAGAACCCTCCAGATTGCTTGGCTGCTGTGCCAACTGATTCTTGTGCGAGCGGAGTAAATGGAAAGCGAAGCCCTCACCAACATCTGGCATCGCAGTAAGGAATGGGTGCAAACCTCGACTCCCGTAGACTCTAAATATGGTGCTTAGGCTGTGGAGGCTTTAATCACTTAGCCAAACCTTGACAGATTTCCCCGACAGCTCATCCCTGCCTTGCACATCACCCACAGACATCTGCTGAGCTGCAAGGCAGCAGCACATTCATTTTCCTTTACACTTTTCAATACATTTCTTCAGAGAGATGATCTGTAAAGATTACTGCTTCATTGTGTACAAGTAATTGTAGGGAAGAGTGGCTGACAGACGCAGTGTTGCACCTGTTTCACTGACCTGGTTAATTTCTTCTGTTGAGTGGGATTTGGCCGGGATCATGGCTGAAGTTGCCGCGATGATTAAGGACACGTGTTTACAGAGTAGCAGTGTTAACGTGGCTTTGCAGTGTCAGAGGCCTGTGCATCGGTGGATTTGTATCTTTTTATTCAGCTGCCAGAAGTGACTGTGATGAACAACAATAGATAAACTGACAGATTGTCTGCCAGAGAGAAGTTGGAAGTAGGTCAGATGGATAGGGTTTGAAAGGGAGGGAGCGAGGGTGGGCTGCTCCTAGCAGTAATAAAGTGAGCACAATGACTTATTAAGTTAATAAAATATACTTTCAGAATAGATTTGAAGATTACTGTCATGTTATCCTAAAATACCTCTATTATATATATATGTGTATATATTATATATATAAAACCTTGGAGTATTTATCATATATTCAGCGTACTTTGTGAAAAGGTTGAGCAATATCACCAGAGGGGGTTTAGATGCAATAAACTATCATGGGGTGGGTGGGTGAGGGGGTTGGTAGTACTTGTTGTGAAGTCTGATTTATTTATATCATTGCCTCAAATTCAACCTCAGAGGAGCAACTCCTATTTAACGGTGTTATTTTATTTGTGAAAAAAAGGATATTTCCACCTCCTGCACTTTACACCGAGCATCTGAATGAGATTTATGGATTTGTACCTACCTGTGGACAGTTCAGCGCTGTGGGATCAGGATCTGTGGGGAGCCTGGATTAATATATGAACGATTCTTTGTCACGTGGGGCCAGCAGAGAGAGAGAGAGAGGTGGGGGATTTGCATCCTACCTTTTCCCAGCTTAATATACCTGGCTCTCAAATGTGGAAAGATGGTGTGCTATCCCACTGCACCATCCATTTCCCAAACTGGTCACAGGGTTATATCCTAAAAGTGCCAGACTTGAACCTGCTAACTGCCGTGTGTGATATAGACATTATTTGTACAGCGAGGCCTTTAGATAAAGACGTTGTTGTGTCTGTCTTGATCTGTGGAAGCTGCCAGCTTAGCTGTGCGAGTTCAGACTCTTCCTGGCTTTCAAACGCTTCCCACTGCAGTCAGTTCAGTGGAAGATTTCATTTATTCTTGTTTAAAGAATTAGTAAGTAAATGGCCTTTTTTTTTGGTCTTTGGACCTGTGAGCACTCTTCTGAAGTGTGAACTCCTTCATTTACATATCTGTAATTGTAAAGTTTGTGTTTTCCGTACAATGGAGACAGTCTCGCTCTCTTTCTCTCTCTCTCAGGGTAAACTGCAGTCAGTTGTGCAAGATTCTTGCCGCGTTATGCAGTCATGCTGTGAGATTTCTGAGTAGTCGCATCATAATAATACAAAAAATCCTTGTATTTGATATAGCACCTCATCACTTCTTCGAGACGTCTCAAAGCGCTTCACAGAACATACTGCAAAGTGATTTGACTGTATATTTTTTGTGGGCGAAATAATAATCACTGAATCAGGAGTTGCTTGGGTTCATTGGTAACTTCGGTGCTGAATTGTAAACTCTTCCGTTTAGTATCAAGGGATTGCTTTGGATATTGACTCCCCCTTATCCAGCTGGACACTGTCTCATGACATGAGAGAGATCCGATCGAGTCCCAAGGATGTGATTGATGATTCATAACAGTCTTTAACCAAGCCATTGGGCTGGTCTAATGATAACATTTCTAAAAAGCTGTCATTTGAACGCTGACATAATCACTTATATATTTTTAATCTCCTCTTTTAATACAGCTCCTCAGGGAACTAATAGAGCGGAAAACAAGCGCTGTAGATCCGAACGATCAGATTGCCATGGGACGGTAAGTGCAGGGAGGTGGCTCTCAATACCCCCAATGTCATCACGTCCGTCAAAAGAGAACCACAAAGGCTCTTAAGAATCCCTTCATGCCCTAACACCTACCTTCCCTCTCCGACCAGGCAGAGCTCCCCCCATCCCATCCCACTCCCCCCGTCCAGCGCACTGCAACTGAGTGTCAGCCTGGAATATGAGCTCAAAGCCCCGATTCGGCTCTGCGATAATGTGGTGCGTTTGTCTGGATTGTAGAGTTGTAATCGCCCCCTAAAACGCTCTCCTTTTCCAATGTCGGAATGACTTGACGTGTTTTCGTTTTCGTCAGCCCGACCCCCTACGGTTGAACACGCACGATGTGGAGAATTGCACAAAATGTAACGGCCAAGGAAAAAGGTAGTGTGGCCTAACTAGTCCACACAATCTTGTCAGTGTTTATACTGTACATGAGCCTCCATTCAAGTTGCCCCTTGGATGTTGCACTTCAAATATGGCTACCGGCAGCGAGCTCCACATTCTCACCACCTGCACCCCTGCTTTCTGGAACTCCATCCAGGAGTCCCTCCAACTCCTTCCCTCCCTCCGACTCCTTCCCTCCCACCCTCCCTCCCTCCCTCCCTCCTTCCCCCCCCCCCCCCCCCCCCCGATTTTAGGCACGACTCAAACGTACGTCTCACCTTTCCCTTCCCCACCCCTGGCTCGGATGCCCAGCTAGCTAAGTGCTTTGAGACATCTTTGCGACGTGGAAAGGAGCTATATAGTATTGTGTGACGGGCTCACTGGCCACACTTGTTGCATCTGACCTGGAGTCCAGTGGATGGATGGAAGGGGGTGGGGATGAGAAGAGTTACTGGATTAGAAGTACGATGACCAACAAGAATGAGCTACTTTCCAGAGACGCTTATTTACAAATAGATCCAAGCTGCTTTCAACAGTGAAATAGAAGAGCAACAGTAATAAATCTGGGATCTTGTCCTATATCTACCAATTCTCTTACGAATATTTCACTGAAAGCAAATTCACACTGTCAAAACATATTCCACAAGCATGATCGCAGCGAGGTTTTAAACATGCCGTAAAATATCGACATGAACGGTTACGCTACTCTTATCAATGCAATTAACAAATGAGTGCAAACGTTCTTTCCCACACCATTGCAGGCTTGGTTCTGGATGGGAGGAGTACGTGGGCTGTTCACAGACGCTGTTTGTCTGTTTGTGTGTGCACCCCCACCCCCCACCCCCCACCCCACTGTAGCGAGCCATCTGTCTAGAGGCGCGAGGGACCTCACAGATGCAGCTTCTCTCTGATTCCCCCCTTCCCGCCCCCAAGCCCGGTAGGGAGGTGACACAACCTTGGTTTGGCACGGCTCCAATCCGCAACTGATCCCAGGCGAAAGTAGAATGATTGCAAGAGACAGCTTTCTTTTGGTGTATTGTATGTCCTCCTTCATTTCTATCTCCAAAAACTCGCTCTGCTTTGAATTCGCAGGCAGTGGCTCGCTATCCAGAGGCTACGCAGTAAGATTAAGAGAAAAGTGGATACCAAAGCCAGCAAAGGCAGAAAAGTTAGGTAAGTCAACATTGGATGCACTGCAGTGGTTAGGGTTAACGACGAGTTCCTCTGGGAGACAAGACCTAAGAAACTGAGAAATATTTTAGTTAATTACACTCAACTTGATGGATGACTTTGGCTGGAATTGTGAACCGACAAAATCTGTTCCCAAACCAGTTTGTGCTGCTCTCTGCTGCCTATGGTACACTACTCCTTGTTTATGGCTGTTGTGAAAGGCCTGCTTTAGTGTTTCCGAAAGTATACAGCTTTCTGCGTCCTCCTGACGTAAAAGGCGCGATACAAATGTAATTTGTCGTTTGTTGCCTCTTCTGAGGAAGGGCTCTAAAGTGTCGAATCCCTTTCTCGGAAACAACACGAGGAACTATTGAACTTATCTCGTGATTGCCCCCGCGTTCACGCGAGGAAGGCAAAAATGCCGACATATTTTGGCCTAACGCAAAGTCTAATTTTGAATTTTTTTTTCTTCTCCCCCCCGCCCTCTTTTCCTTCTACCAGATATCACGTGCACAACAAACTGGTGAGTTTCATGGCACCTATTGACCACAGTGCGATGAACGATGAGGCAAGGTGAGTCATAAATTATGTTCATCAAACGCCTCTCCTGGCACAATGATATTGACCTGTTCTTCAACCCGTCACCCATCCCTTCCCTTGTTATCAGATCACCATTCGTCAACCACATCAAAGCCCCAGCTCGCGCCAGATCTGCCGAAGTGATCTCGCCTCTTTCATTCCCGTAATTATAACACTACTAAAAGAGAAATCACTGTAAATTGATGATTGGCCCGAGGTATATCTCCATAGATTCACTGCCATCGCTAGGCTTTAATCACTATCCTGCAGAGCAAACGGGAGATATAATAGAAAATGTATGTTGGATTAGCAAAGCTATCAAAAGCCTGTTATTCTACATTGTAGATGAATGTACTGACTGTCCATCTGACTAAAGCCCTGACTGTCCGCTGCCTGAGACGTCTTCCTGATGTGAAGAGCACTTTAATTTGTTCCTGTTGTAGTCATATTGGTTTGGGACATTACTGAAGGAGTCTTTTGGGGAAGCAGGGAGGGGGAAAGTTTACAAAATCCAGCCCAGTTGCATATTTTTTTCTTTGTTTTAAGCTGCCATAGAAAACCTAGTTGCTGTAGATTTTCCAATTATCCGGGTAAAAGTGCTTACGATATATTTATTTGCCTTCAAATTTCAGTTGTCGATGAGTCAGTGTTTGCTCATTATTGTCAGGGATAAGCGTGCTGGAAGATTATAGAATATTTCTTAATTTCATATCTAGTGGTGTCACATGCAGAGACTGGCAGAGAATGACAGCGCAATGTTAACTCACTTTAATTCTCTTTTCCCCACATTCTCTGCATCTGTTGTGTTTCTGAGCTTCTCGAACTTGGTACTGTAACCAAGTTTTGAATGTAGACTATTAATAATGATTGCTGCTGTCAGTAAACTTTCATTTACATCATCAAGGCTACCACTGTCGATAGCCGTTCACTTTTTTTTAAGCTAACTTTGGTTTCAGCTTTGGCTACTCGTATTCACGATAATCTTTGCGCCTCTCGTGTCTCAAGACACTCTGCAAATTAAAATTGACTCGAAGCGGTTATATGGGCAAACTTACCAGCAAGGTCTTGTAAACAGCAATGAGATGTGCTGCCAATTATTTTCCGGGCAAAAGGTGATTGAGGTTAGGGGAAAGTTAGCTGACTTTTGGTTTTGAAGTGGCAATCTTGTTACTGAACAGAATTGGAGACTTTCACTCAAGAATTCGAAAGCTCCGTTGTGCTAACTTTTCACTGAGCGCAGATTTGCTGTGCAGACTTATTTCAGAAATCCATTGTCCTCAACAAGGTGGTTTCAGAATAAATGGGAACCCTTGAATACAAATTAGCCCAGTAATATATTCATAAAATATAGCTTTTGGCATTCGTTTTAATTTGGTTTGATTAATGCTGACAAGTACAACTAAAGGGTAGGTTGCACGATAGAATAAGGTGAGACAAGTTTCTTGTTACTTACTCAACTCTTTCCAATTAATTGTCACATTCCTATAGTCCTTTGAGATGATGGTAAAGCCCACGGTTTGCATATAAAATGAATAGCCGGTGACCTTGCAACCCGAGGATGTGTTCAGAAGCTGTCAAACTGTGCCAACGCTCAGAGTGCGTGAGGAATAGTTGAGATCCGAGTGTCTCAGATGCAACAAGCCAAGAGTGGCAGTGTTGGCAGTGGTAGACTCGATGCTCTGCCCTTCGTTCTGGGCACTGCTTCGGGCTCTGTGGAAGAAATGGATGGTCAGGAGGGGCAATGGAGGTGGAGAATATAAAAGGACCTAATGTTGTAATGTACCTTCGACTGGTTGTAGCAGCATTGGGACAATGCTACATCAGAAACATGTATAGTACATCATTATAGTAATAGTAATAATACTTGCATCCGATGCAGCACCTTATCACGTTGTTGAGACGTCTCAAAGCGCTTCACAGAATACACCGTAAAGTGGATTGACTGTATATTTTGTGGGCAAAACCGACAGCCCAATTGCGCACAGCAGTGTCCCTCCCACAAACAATCATGGATTGAGTGACTACATTTTTTTNATCGTTCACTTGCAATAATACTGTATAGTGTAGTAACTGTACCATTCAGGCAAACGTACCTTTCACGTAGAGTAAAATTATGTATTCTAAAAATCGATCTGAAACTTGCTTAGCTTATCTAAAATAAGCTTACATCTGATGTCATCCGAACTGGCCATTCATTCTTTGTCAAATTTGCCAACATTTTCATATCTCGTGGTCGAAGGCTGAGGGAAAGGAAGGAAGAGACGCAGTTGAAAGTAACTTACAGCGGACGGAAAAGTTTGAGAGATTCTGAACTGACAGTGAAGGATTCCGTCTTTACAAATTAAATGCTCTTGTTGAATGGGTTGGGGATGGGGGTGGGAGGGGAGGGAAGAATTTTTTGTTTTTGTAATTCTGTTCCTACCCAAACAAATTATACAATATAGATATAGTTAAAAAATAACATTGACCTCAGGAGCAAACAGCATTTTGAGTATTACTGGGCCTTGGAAGCTGCAGCTATGCTCTAATCTTAACCTGTGCATGTTAAGATGAGAGACACATTACGACACTCATACACACCACAATGTTGAGTCCGTCACTCTCCCCAACGTGAAGCCTGGGTGCCAGAAAGTGGGATCATTTCCCCCCCCCCCACTCTAAGCCCTTCAAAACAAGCAGAAAGCGGATTTTTTTGTTCAAACGCTTGAAAAGTCTGTGTATAAGCCTACGCAGTTCACGAACGAGTGCAGTTGAAACAAATTGCCTCGCTGATCTTTTACCTACCGGGGTGATTCATTACGATGATGGGGAGCGAAGAAATGGTTGGTGCAGCGGGTTAGAACACTCTCGTTTCACCTCTGATCTGGGTTGAATTCAGCCTAGAATTGAGAGGATAAAAGCCTTCCCCCATTTTCTTTCTCTCTCTCCCTCTCTCTATTTCCTTTGGTGTCGCTGAAACGTCGTTGAGACGTCTCAAAAGAGCTTCACAGAATGTACTGTAGAACTGGAATGACCGTGTATTTTGTGGGCAAGTCGAGGCAGCCAGTTGCGCACAGCAGAATGTTTTGCAGATGTGAGAATATGCCTCCAACATCTGTCAGACCATTTAATAAGCGCATTTGCTTAATGCAGTAACGCTTCCAAACTTGTGTCGGGATTGTATGATATTAAAAAGTTGCATTGATTGTCGCTTAAAACTGCATATTGTGAAACGCAGTACCAATCCTTTCCTTGATTAAAGTGCTTGGACTAATGCCGTACCTTTGCCTATATATACTGTCCACCTCGCAAGCAGCAATAGACGAGGCAAATATGCCACGACGGCAATTTAATCGCTTTTTACAAGAGTAATATTTTAAGTTATTTTACCTTTTAACAGTGTCGTTAAGGAGCCTCATTACTCTTTTATTAGAGCGTTGTAACTCACTCTACTCTTATCAGATTACAAAAAATGAACATAACTCACACCACATATTAGATCTCTTGTAAAGGGGATTACAGCCTTGCATTAACTCAGATTGACATGGTTTATAATTTGCTTGTTGATACACACGCAGCGATGTCATGCGTTTGACCCACAGCAGCGTGGAGGAAAGGGACACCTATACATCATCATTAAAGATGGCATCCGCTAAAGATTCAGAGCCACGGGGTCCTTCCTACAGTAATTGTCACGAAGGACAAAGGAGGCACTTTCAAGTGCATGCCGCAATCTAAAGTCTAGTTTAAATATGAATGCTCCAGCATTAAAGAGGCATTAAAAATCTTCGGCGAGACCATTAAACCGTAGATTCTTCTTTGCTTATTTCAAGCCCATTTTAATTTTTTTTTGTGTGTGTGTGGGGTGGGGGGGGAATTAAGAATATTAATTTTAAGAATATTGATAAGTTGGTTTGCCAGCTTTCACCAATTCCTCAGTGTTGACTCCTTTTTTTAAATTACCACCTTTTTTTGACTTGTTCTGGTAGCAAAAGCTCCAGATATGTAAATAGCGTGCCTTAGAGCCTTGCTTCCCCCAAATAATAAGAGTACTTGCATTGGATATAACAATAATATTCCTTGCATTCGCTATGGCGCCTTATCAAGCCTTCGAGAAGTCTCGAAGCGCTTCGCAGAACATACTGCAAAGTGAACTGACCGTATATTTTGTGGGCGAAACTAAAGCCTTTCACGTCCGGAGGATACCTCAAAGCACGTCAGGATTTACAAACGACACAGCCACCACACTTTTGGTCACAGGATGTACACCTAAAGTGTAGTGACTGTGTTGCTTGTAGGTGAATTTCTGTATAGAGAGGGAGAAAGTCATCAACAAAAGGCCGATTTCAGCATTTTATACAAACGTGTAAAAAAAACCCAACTTGGTTCAGGTTTGAATATTGATTTTAAAATACAGCTGCATAGGGGGAAAGAAACCTGTTAGCTGCTATTTTCATATTGAAAACTAAAATAGGTTGATTTTGCTGATGTGCCAAAGTGGACATTAAAAAGCTTATTGGCAGAAAAATAAAAAGGAATGGTCATTCATGTCTCGGCTGTTTATGGGACATTGCTGTTTGCAAATTGGCTGCTGGGTTTCACCAACAAATACACAGTCACTGCATTTTACAGTAAAATCCTGTGAAGCGCTTTGTGAAGATATTTACAACATGATAGGGCACTACTGTATATCAAATGCAAGGGTTATTATCTAAAGCCCGACTGAGGTTATTTTGAAACATGTCAAAAGTTACAATAATTGAGAGGTCAGACAGAAGAGAAACTGCAAATGTTTCATCGGAAATGGTGCCTGGGTTTCCTAAATATTTATTAAAACTGTGCCCTTTTTTTGAGCGAAGAAAACTGGAATGTCAGAATAAAGAATGCAAATTGGTTCTCGAAGCCAACTTTGATGATTAGGCCCAAGAATAGTGTTTATGCAAAGTGGCAGATTAGCTGTCGGTAAAATAGTCTCACAACGAATGATGCAGTAAATCCATTAAAAATCTGACATTTCATCTGAATCATGTTTTTTTGGGGGAGGAAAACCTCTAATTAGCAGTACAATCTGAAGAGGGCAAAGACCATCGAAGGAAAAAAGCAACTCTGGGTATTCAAAGTCAATTGCACAGAGGATGAATATTTCAGCAGTCGAGTTTTTCTTTATGGTAGTAAGCCATGCATTTGATACAGCATCTTATCATGTCTCAAAGCACTTCACTGGATTTTGGTGAATTGTAGTGACTGTTTTTTGAAGGTAAAACATGGCAGCCAATTTGCACACCCACGGCAGTGTCCCACAAACAGCCATGACGTGAATGACCAATTTTATCGGGGAGATGGTTAGCCAGGTTGCCGGTAGAAACTCGTTGCGTAGAGCCGTGGGATCTTTTAACGTCCACCTGAACAGGCAGACGGGACCTCAGTTTAACGTCTCATCCGATCGATGTCACTTCTGACAATGCATCACTCCCCCTACGGTGTTGGGATATCAGTCGAGACTCAATCCTGATGGGCTGGAATCCACAACCTAACTCAGAGGCGAGAGGGCTACCAATTAGGCCAGGCTGATGTATCAACCTATTCCATCAGTTAACTCAGTAGAAAGTGAGGATCGAAACCAGCATCCAGTTTCACACTGGATCCCATCGAGCAGATCTCTGTAACTCGGGATACTCCAGGTTGGGTTCCAGTTGGCCCACGTTCCCTCATTTATTTCAGCAAATGTTTTGTGGCCTTTTAATAGCCCAAATCCTGAAAAATAGTACCGTAAAACCTCACATAAGTCGTACTAGTTGTGACCATACATTTAACACGACCAGATGTACGAATTAGGCCATTATACGACTTATACAGATCAGATTTATGTGAGTTTTACTGAATAATAATTAATCCTTGTGTTTGATACAGTGCTTTTCATTTCGGTGGACTTCTCAAAGCGCTTCACAAGATTTACTGTACAAAGTGTAGTGACTGCATTTTTATAGGCGAACAGTAATGTGAACAGAAAGCTATAATAATGTCTTATGTAGAATTGAAATAATATTCGACAATTTATGGTGCCTCTCATTACCAGTTTAGAAATTCAATACAGTGTATAGTCTTAATTTCTGCCTTATAATCACTTTTTGAATAACTCCATTAGGTTTCAACCTTGTGATAGCTGTAAGATATCAGTCTCTCTTCACCCCTCCACCACCCCCCACCAATTGATGTTTCAAAAAAAAAGAAGAAATGCTACGAAGTGAATTATCTGTGGGTAACTGTATTCTCCAGTTTATTCCATTGTGAAGAAGCTTTTCATAACTCCCCAGAGAATTTGCTGGTGAGTTATACGGTCATCTTCCCTCGTAGAGTACAGAGGAAGCATTCTGAAGACGTATGGAATAGGATTTATATCACACGAGGGCAAACGAAATGACTAGCAAGCAACCATGCTTCCAAGCTGCATAAAAAAATCCCATCCCCTGGATCCGCAGAGTGCATTGTGTTTCTACCATACCTCAAAGACATTATTCTAATACAAAAGGATGTTAAAGATCTATCTCTTTGACCAAGCTACACCTTCGCCCACCTCCACCCCTTCCCCCCGCTTTGAGACGTCTTTCCGATACAAGAGGCGTTCTGTAAATGTAAATGGCCGTTGTTGTTGTTATTCAACGCTCTGTTGCGTTCCCTTTCGCTTTGTTTCCATTGCGACTGAAAGCTGTGCAAATGCTGATTAAACTCCTGCTTTGAGGTATAGGTTAACATCTTTACGCTATTGATCTCTTCAAATGAATTTTCAAAGGAAAATAGATCCAGCAGTTGAAATGTGTTTCTGGCTATGAGTAGCACTGGCTGTATCACATGAAGCGGGTGTATATTTTGAGGAAAGGCTTATAATTGTAGCAAGTGTAGATGGGGGGGTGGGGAGGGGGGGGAAGGAAGAGGGTTTATTGAAGTGAAGAACCATTCTCCTCTGCAACCTGGGTTCATTGGGTTCATATCGGTCCTGGGCAGATACAATTGCATATATATAGCACGGAAACAGGCCCAACTAAACCATGCCGGTGTTTATATTCCAAGCACACCTTCACTCACTTCTGCCTTATTACTCCTGCATTGCCTTCTCCCCGATGTACGCCAGCGACGGAATGGATGTCTTCTTTTCAGTGCTACTCATTGAAGGCGCCAAGTAAAATGGGTATGGCCAATCTTCATTCTGCTGCGCGCAATTGGCTGCCGCCTTCCGCCCACAAAATATACGGTCAGTTGCAGTGGATCCTGTGAAGCGCTTTGAGACGCCTCGAAAACGTGATAAGGCGCTACATCAAATGCAAGGCTTATTTATTATTCACCTCCCAGTGCAAGGCTGTATTGCACCAAGCTTTGTAATTCAGCACGACTCGGACTACTTACAGTAACCTCGCTTAAGAGACATTAAGAACAGGCAGCTCGGCGAAAAACTCGCGAGGTGATCCTCTGAGGTTAGGGGGTGCAGGCAGTGCCCTGAGACCAGCTAACGTAACAGCAGCCACTGGTAATGATGACAAATTAACGATGCAAGTAAATTGAACCAGTTCTCCTTAAGTAGTGGCGATGGCTATTTAAGCTCCTTGTCGTGGCTGGGCACAGAGCCCACAATGTGTTTGATTCTGACCAGAGGTTATTGCATATAACCCGAGGTTACGATGCAGCCCGAATGCTCGGCTCTACTGCACTCGAAACTCCAGGTAAAACGCTGTTTGTGGCTGTTGAATTGTGCAGCTCATCCCTGGACGAACAAGGAGAGGGTACGCTTATTTGTTTATGTATCTATTTATGCTACGGGACTCCATAAATAGAATATATATATATAATATATATCACAGAATAACAAAAGTTTTTAGGGAGTGTAAAATCCAGACATAAATTGTCAGAAGCACATTTACTTGGGGTGTTCTCAGTCTCACAGAGTGTTGTGAACCTCCCAAAGTACCTTCTGAAATGTAACATGTCACTGCTGGTCACCTGGATTCAGTGAGGAATGGAGGTGGTTTAACACAAGGTTTGACTGTGCTGCCAGGCAATTAGGTACGTTTAACTCCTGCAAAGTGATTTTAATTTACTCGGATTATTGTTTTAATCCAATTTAGTCCAGTCAATGGTCTATTTATCTTCCTAATAAAACCAGCGTTTAAAAATTAAGGATTGGTAATGATTCAGAATTGCCAGTAATTGTTTAGATTTGAGGGGTGATGCGAGCTGCTTTGGTTGTTAGACCGGACAGTTTCTGATACTCAATTCTGCTTTATCTGAGTCTACAACACTTCTAGGAGGAATGGGAGAGAGAGAAAGAAACTGAGCACACCATTGTTTCTCGGGAACCAATTCTCAATTTTATACTATTATTCTGTGCCTAAAGCTGGCTCGGTTGGTAGTGCTCTCGCCCTTCTAGTCAGAAGGTTATGGGTTCAAGCCCCACGTCAACAAGACTGAACTCACAGTCCAGGCAGGTACCCCCAACACAGTGCTGGGGGGAGTGGGGGTATTGTTGGAGGTAACGTCCTTCAGATAAAACGATAAACTGAGGTCCCGTCTGCCTGTTCGGATGGTTGTTGAAATAGAAAAGAGAAAGGTTTTTTTTTCCACCCCCACCACCCCCACTCTTCCCCCCCTCCCCGATCCTGGCCAACAATCCCCCAGATAAAATTCATCATTCACTTCATTGCGCACTTGCCTACAAATACAGTCACCACACTTTACAGTAAAAATTATGTGAAGCGTTTGAGACGTTCTGACAATGTGATAAGACGCTGTAACAAATGCAAGGATTATTTATTGTCTAACCTTGGCATAATTCTGGAATTCAGACATAGCAGCACCCTCTGTCAATTTCTGGGAGGAGAGGGGATTGCCATTATTATTTTGTTTTACTTTGATTTTCCTCCTGTTGTTCAACTCAGTGTGACTCGCAGCAACTTACAGAAGTGATAGCCGGTACTTATGGCTACAAAAATCCAAATTGCTTTGGTTTATTCTGTTACAGTGCCGCAACTATAAATTTCTAGCGCTGTTTGACAAAACCTTGTAGCCTGAAAAATAAAGTGCGCAAGTTTATTACGTGTTCGCCCTTTTTAAACTGCGCTCGTTGATTTTCGCCTGAGCGCTAACAGTAAGATTTAGGATAACCTTAAGAATGTTTCTTTAAAAGACCCTCGATATAGCCGCGTGAATTTATAGGCCCTGCTGCTTAACTTTCCCCGGAAAAGAAGACAAATTTCTAAATCTTTAATCTTTGTAAGGAATGTCAATGCTTTATTTCTTTTTAAAAAAAACAAAAGCTTTCGAGTCAAAAAGCGGGTTATATACGGTGCTGTGGTGCTTTTAATCTGCGCTCGCTGTCAAATGCATTAAGCAAAACTTTTTTCCACCCACCCCCACCCCCAATTTCCTTTATTTATTGTAGAAACTGTACGACTGTGTGCCTTGAATTCACTGTGTCAAAGGGGCCAATGAATCCACTTGCGGAATCCCCATTAAAGACTGCCACCTGGTGGCCAGACCCTGAACTCCTGTTTGATACCAACTCAGGTTGGAACTAGAGTTGGCCTTTTGGACGCGTCGGAGATTAGTTCTGGATTGTGCAGCCCATTAGCGTACAGTGCATTGGGTTCGTCAGGTAACACAGGTCGTCATAAAAACCTGCGCGCAGAACCCTTCAAAATGTTAAGAAGAACAACAACAACAAAGAGAAAAGCATTTAAATCTTCCCCGAGCTGTTGCGGTGCAGGATTAGAACCCTCTGGGAGGATTAAACGGCAGCAGCCGTGGGAGATGATCCCACGCACTTTTTGCAGCATTGCGTGGACTGGTCCAGTGGCCGTCGGTGCCACTTAAGGGAATATCCAGTCAAGAGAAATGTTTGCGGAATTAATTGAAGTTGAAAACGGGCAGGCGTGCTGTTTGTAGATCAATTGCTTGCAAGGTTATAAATTCTTGCTCCGCACTGAGCACCCATTGTGCTTGTCGGTGTCACCTGTGCACCCAAATTGCACGGCTTCTGTTAAGAGTACCACAGGGGTGAGGAGATTGGGTGCTGCAGTGGATTAGCAAGTTGACTGACCTTCAAACCTTTCTCTCGAGTGCTTGGATCTTTCTCACTGCAAGGCAATGAGTGGAATAAGCTTGGGGTGGGGGGGAGGTGTGGGGGGACTTTAAGCTCTGTCCACAATAATGTGAACCAATATCACAAAGCTGCCTACAGTGGCTCCTCAGTTATTAACCTCAACTGGGATGAATAGTGGGGGGACCACCTCATTTTCGGAGGTGCCGTCCTTCGGATGAGACATTAAACCGAGGTCCCGGTTTCAGATGGACGTTAAAGATCCCATAGCACTGTTTAATAATAATAATAATAATAATAATAATAATAATCCTTGCATTTGATATTTTTCACGTCGGGAGGATGTCCCAAAGCGCTTCACAGAACACACTGTAAAGTGAAATTGACTGCATATTTGTTTGAAAAGTGAAGGTGTTCCTCCTGGTGTCCTGATTGACAGTTTCCCCCCGGCCCCCAAAAAAGGAGGTCGTGGCTGTTTGTGGGACATCACCGTGTGCAAAGTGGCTGCCGCATTCGACTGCAAAATACATGGGCACTACAGTTCACAGCAAATCCTGTGAAGCGCTTTGAGGCGTCTCGATGCTGTGATAAGGCACTGTATGAAATGCGAACAATATCATCATCATCATCATCATTATTATCGTTATTAAGTGCAGCCGTTGTGCGAAACGAGGAAATACTGCAAGGGTTAAGAGTTTCTCAGTGGATGCAAAGAACTCTTCCAAAAAAAAAGTAATTTCCAAGCATAAGGCAACCTTCTGACATGGTTTATATTTTGGAATAACCTTTCACTGCTTTCTGAAGACCTGCCAGAAACAGGGAAACAGAAATCCTCGCTAATATCCTGCTGCCCATTGCTGATCAGTGAAACACATTACTCATTTGCCAGGAATGGGCCGTATAAATTGTCAGCGCATCGTGTGCTGGCGTTTCATTGCTCTTTAACAGAACAACACCTCTTCCACACTACTGCCGAAACCATAGAAACCGGGGCATTTTGGCACATACAAAACAACAGTGACGGTGACTTGTTCAGTGAAAGCAATTTCAGGAGCTGCAGTAAGTGGAGTGGACCAGCTGAATGATATGCAATGTGAGAGCTGCTGATAAATGATTTAAACGCGGTCTGCAATAACTTCTGGTTCGTTTCAGGAACTTAAGATTCCTTCTGCGATGGAAAAGCAATACTTAACGCCTCTCCAACGTAGGGCAGACATGAGATGTTTGCTTCTTGCCCCTGCTAAACTCATTCCAGATCAGTTGTGTCGCAGTGTCTAATTTTAGGGACTTGGAAGCACTGTGCTGTAATGTATGTGTAAATCCAATGGAATATGTCTGACTGGACAAATCAACCATTTTTACCAGATAATTGTTCCGTGCCCCACCACCGTGTGTTTCTTGACCTTGGTGTGATTGTGGACTTGGGGTGGTGGACGCTTGCTCTCGACTTTGGAAGGCACAAAATGCTCCTCGCGCAGAATTCCCTCGTGTTCCCACGTTCCTTCCTTGTGCTACGATACAATGATACAATCCTCTGCCCATCGTGTGTATTTCGCCCCCACAAAATATACAAACAATTCACTTTGCAGTATCTTCTGTGAAACGCTTTGAGACGTCTCGGCGACGTGATAAGGCTCTATGTTAAATGCAAGGATTATTATTATTATTATTATTATTATTATTATCATCACCCTCACCCCGACCCAGCACAAACCAAGAACTTAAATCCTTTCCGCTTAATGTTTTTGGGTTGTCAGCATTCGCTCCCCCCTCCAGTCCCCTGAGCCACAAGGTCTAGAGAATATATTAATATTTCCTCAGGAAAAAATACCGCTGAATCTCACAATGGACTAAGAGAAATATAATTGATGCAGCTTAATATGAGTAATGTGGATCAAGCACAAGGTAGCTTGCCACACTTACCTCTGCTAATGATATTCTAAGAAAATGCCATGAAGGGGTGGAAACCTGTTACAAATCACTGACTCAAATCTACTTTTAATACGAAAAATCAAAGAATCATGGTTCATTTTGCATAGCCTTAAGGGAGCTGAAAGTATTAAAATGTACCCTTACCCTAGTGAATTTCAACAGTGACAAGGTTAAACTTGCAGGATTGATGAGTTTCTCTTTCTGCATGGAGTACCTGGTGTGTGTGTGTGTGTGTGTGTATATAAATTATATAGGTACAGAAAAAGAGTGAGGAACAAAGACTGAAGCCCAACAATGTTCGCTCCATTTGCTGTATTTTCCATCTGTGGGATGAGTTGCCACATTTGAGAGAATTGTGTAGACAAAAAGACGAAACAGTTTTAAAACTGCTCTTGCGATTGGATAGACAGATGGATTTAAATTTCTCCAGGATTTTAATTCTGTCACACTCCCCCCCCCCCCCCCACCTCACTCTCTCTCTCATATCCTTTTGGAGAACGTCATCACAAAGTTGCACCCGAGCTGTACAGTTGGCTATGGTCGCAAATTAATTTTGTATGCTAAATACGGTTCTTGTGTAGTAATTGTCTAATTTGTATGTAAATCACAAATCAATTGATGCTGGAAAACACAATAGTCCTAACAACGAAGCCGTTAGTGGACCAGAAATTAATCCAGCTTTCAAAGTTAATAATAATTTGCCTGGGAGCGAGTGTAAGGAAGGAGTGGGGGGGGGGAAGGGGTTTACTTCTGAGATATGGCTGGGCATTTAAAAGGGGTCGCAGTGTCTTCCTGTCTTTGTTGCTTTTGCAGTTAAAATATAACAACAATAATAATAATCCTAGCGTTTGATATAGCGCCTTATCCCGTTTGTCACCCTAATTGTCGCCCGAATGTAACAAGGCGCTAAAACAACAATGATTTACATTTACGTTGTGTCTCTGGCTGGACGTCTCAAAGTGCCGCACACATTGACTGGGTGCGGGAGCTGAGGGGGTTGCAGGACAGGATGGGGGCTGAAAGAGCGGTCGAAAAGATAGGTCTTGAGGAGGGGAGGGAGGGAGCCCGAATAGCTGAAAGCTCCCCCCCCCCCCCACCGATTGCGGGGCAGATAGGGCGGGGAGTGGGGGGGAGGAAGAAGCGGGACGCTCGTTTTCTGAGCGGACATACTCTCTCTGCTTTCTTTGGGGTAGCGATGAAGTGCAGTACTTCAGTCACACCTACTTGCCGCGCCGGCTGGAGTCTGGAAAGGGCTTGCCAGATTTTGAGCGTGTTACCTTAAATATCGGCACAAAACGCACTGCAAGCGATCCCGTCATTGAAGGAGGGGAGGGGGCCACAGCGATTCCTGGCACAACACGAAGGCTCAACCTGAATCGTTGGTAAAAGGCCAGACCACCCATGTTTCCAAGTAATTACCATTTAGGCAGCTTTCTGCTCTGAAAGAGAGTCTAAGGCAACAACGGGTGTGAACGCACGGCACAATTGTACCTGAACGAATAACTATTGACCGACCAAAAAGACATGCACTGCGCCAGAATAAGAATCCTCGCATTCGATATAGCGCCTTATCATATCTTCGAGGATATATCATAAAGCGGATTGACTGAGCATTTTGCGGGCGAAACTCGGCAGCCAATTTGCGCATCGCAACGTCCCACAAACATCCAGTGACCAATTTTATTTGGCGGTGAGAGAGAGAGAAACTCCTTTCTCTTTTCGAATAGATCTTTACAAAAATGGTTTGGCCCATCTGATCTCATCCTTTAGCCCACAAGAAAAGCAGCCCGGTTATTCGTATTGTCGGTGAAAACACTCATCGATGTGTTTGTGTTTAGCGATTTATTTCGTGCAGATGCCTGGGATCATTTCTGCACCTTCTCTTTCTCTCTCTCTCTCTCTCTCTCCTCTCTCTCTCTATCTCTTTGTCAGAAACAGAAACTTGTACCGGCACATGCAATCAGAGTAAACCACTCTGGAGCAGCTTGCTGGACTAATCTAAGATGTTCAATGGATGATAGTAATTGGAATCTTGGGCCGAGGTCACTTTATTGTCTTTCAAGTACTGTCACTCAAACCTAAAATACACAGAACTTAAATGACACCGCTTATTGCTTGTTTGATTGAATTCCTTACATCTTTTCAGTGGCTGTGAGTGCGTGCGCGCGTGTGTGTGTGTGTGTGTGTGTGTGAGCGCACGTGTGTTTTTTCGTACATCCTATTAAAATATTTTGTGCGTGTGGTGTGTGTCTGTGTTTCGCCCACTTCACAAGCCTGTCTGAGAGAGACTTGCCTCTGGAAAAAGTATAATATTGCCCTCAGTACCCGATCACCAGTCAGGGGGGGGAACACCTTCTGAATATTTTAGCACTTGATTCGACAAGGTTCCTGTGTCTCTTGGCGTGCTGCCTCCTAAGCTTTGCTTTTTTGGGGGGATACAAATAAAGCGGTGTTGAGTATGAGAATGAATCGCTTGAGTAAAACGGGCTCGCGTTGCTTGTGCATGTACTGTGCTCGGCAACCGCACTGCAGCCAGTATTAAACTTATAACTTAGCTTATGTAACCCCCCCCACCCCCCGAAGCGCATGGGGTGAGCGAGCTCGCCTCACAAGCGAGAGGACTCGGGTTCGATTCCAGGACAGGGCGAAACCTTAGGCAAGTTCCCTTACTCCACGCGCCTCTGTTTTCTCAGCAGTAAGTAGGAACCCAGTTGTTAGTCGATTGGCGGATCGCTTCCTGAGGGCAATCCACTTTAGAATATATTCTGTGAAGCGCTTTGAGACGTCTCAACTACGTGCTACGGCCCTATATCAAATGCAACGCTTGTTGTTATTGTTACTTAAACGAGCAGATGGGAAAGTGAGTTGCTAAAACCCCAAGATAATTTGAAGCAAAATAAAATAAAATGATTTAAAGTGCGTTATAAAATAATTGCAGGGTTTTTAAACTGCAACTCTCACTGATCTCAGTGTCACAGTTCATGACAGCAAGAGATGGAGCAGTCTGGTATATAGAAAACAAGTCAGCATTCATTCAGTGTAACAATAATATTTATTGAGTGTATCAATTAGCATTCAGCATCAGAACAATCCAGCCTTTGATTGCAGGCTGCCCTCTCCCTCACTTTGGTAGATTCTAGATCAAAGCAGCAATTAGTATCAGTGGCTGAATGTGATTTTTCCCTTTATTACAATCCCCAAGAGGAGTAATCCAGAGCGTCCTGTTGAATATTTGTAAAGGGACATTGACCCTAATTAAAAATGTGTCTCTACTTGAAGCCCACTTAGTGTTCTTGTTGGTTTTTTGTTTGTGTCCGGCTGTGCGTTGCTGCTAATGCCAGAAATTGAACTGTCGGCCTCGCTTGTGTTGTACCGTATTGTTGCTGCCGGGAAAGCTTTGGAAACCTGCTACTCTGTGCTGTGCTGTGAGCACTGCCCTGCAGTTTTGATTGCGGTAATCTCCAGCCTAGGCATCAATTTAAAATAACTGCAGAAAAATTACTCGACAAATGAATTTGTAGAAGAAAGTGTTTTTTTTTAAATTGCCTTTTTGCGTCTTTCTCCTTTATCCATCTCTTCAACACCCTCCCCCCCGCCATTCATCTTCTTCTCCCCGCTCTCCTCTCCCGCCCCCCCCCCCACCACCCCTTAAAATACTGCTTTAAGACATCTCAACGACTTGCTAAGGTGCCAAATCGAATGCGTGGCTTATTATTATTACTATTTGTTTTCCGACGAAACTTCAACTTTGCCTAGCCGTGAATCAGCAATTGGGAAATTATTAGAGTTGGAGATTGTTCAGGTATAAAGCTCTTGTTCATAATGTCTCTGATCAGCGTGGATATGAATACTGCACCAGGCTAACTGTAGAGTGCTGGGGACAGATTGTCACTCTAGCAAAATGGGCTTCTCTTCAGCCACTCCAGGGGTAAAGAAAATGCAAGGCTGATGGTGCCGTTCAAATAGGTGTATGAAGTTACAAACAGTCAGTGTGCATTAACACATTGGGATGTTGTCGTGCACTAAAACCATAGTAATAAACCCCAAGACTGAATAAGACTGGATAATTATTTTAATAGACTCCAATTACACATGGATTGGATATCAAATACAAGGAGGATTGATTATTATTATTATTACTATTATTTTTACTGTATTACTATTATTTCATTAACCAATGGAAATTGTGATATTCATGTATTTTTGAATGATTATTTCCCCCCCCCCTCTCTCTCTCTCTCTCTCTCACTTCTAGGACTGAACTGTACAAATCTCTGTTTGGAAAAATCAAGCCAGCTGAGGCAGAAATCTTCCAGCCTTAAGAATTGGGTCACGTTTTGCTCCAGCAAGGTGGATCTCAACTCCTCAGCCATTCTTGGAAGTCAGAAACGGCTTTATCACTTCTCACCACATAGATGAATGACCTCCCACAAAACCTGCAGCCAATTCAGCATGCAGTCTATTCTGTGAAGCGATTTGAGACGTCACAACCACGCAATACGTACGGTGCAATATCAAATGCAGAGATTATTATTATTACTATGACCTGCTTTTTACGGGGAGTTCAAAAGCTTGTACTGACGTGCGATTGTTACAGCGCGAGTGAGTTGAATTTTACTCCTCTCCTGGTAGGTACAGGGTGAGTCAAAAGTCTGTATAAGATATCAAACTGCAGGCCATGTGGACATTTACACGTGTCAACTCAGTGACAAAATCTTTCACTAACGCGATGAAAGACATTTACCGTAATTGCTCCCACTCTCTACCAATATTATCTTTTAAAAAGACAACGTAACTAATAATTAAAACCTACAAGTAAGGACTTCTGATTCACCCTGCAGAATCGGCTCGACCAAATGTTTTATTTATTCACCTTTTTAAATGATCTTCGTGAGATCAGCAAGTGATTTCTTCGCCCCAGCGGACAGCGTTTTTGTGTGTGTGTTTTTTTTTGTTCCTGCAGCAAATATTCACCATCGAGAGCAAACAACGAACAAATGCGTTGCCTCGGGGTAATTTTTTTTTATATAGCTTTTATTGATCGGAGGATTTTTATGTGCGTTATGCAACCTTGTAATTTGAATACCTGCGTCGCGCAAACAAAAATTATTGCTGTTTTAGGAAAGGTGTATTTGATAAAGATTAAAAGCAGTTCACTGAAAATGGCGCTCTGTTTACCTTGAATTGTGGGTTGTGTACGTGCCTGGCCCTGGAATGTGGGCTCAGTGATATCGGATGGTAACTATTCATTATCTCAAAGGTTTCCTGCACCATTCGACTGGTGTGGCACTTATTAAAAATGTTCCACCCGTTTTAATACTTTAAAAAAAACTTAGATAAGGTCCACCCAGCGCCTTTCATGTCGGCAGGACGTCTCAAAGTGCTTCACAGGATATACTGCGAAGTGCAGGGACTTTGTATTTTGTAGGCGAACGCAGCAGCCAATTTGCCCACTGCAATGTCTCCACACGCACACGCACAGCCACGAAGAGAATGGACGATTTTATCAAGTGATGGGAGGCGAATCATCAGCCAGGACTCCGTGAGTAACTAACTCTCTTCTCTTTTTCAGTCGCGCCGTGTGTTTTAGCTCAGAACGTCAGGCACGCAACAAACGCAGAAGCTCTCCTCGTTTTGTTTGATTTTAGCAACACTCGACTGCAGATGTACAGTCACTACGTTTTACAGTTAAAAACCTGCAAAGCCCTTTGAGGTGATTTGACAATGCAATGAGATGCTAACTTATCCAATGCAAGGATTATTATCAATATCTTACCAAAGTGTTTATAAACATGCACACATATATAGATAAATATATAGATATTTTTAATAACACAACATTTGCAGGAGGAAATCAAACCAAACAGAATTGGCACTTAATGTGCCGTAAATGGGATTTAAATGCTAAAACCTTAGCTTCAAAGATCAAACGGCAGGCCGTAATTATCAAATAAGCTTCCGTTAAATAGCAGAATCCAACCCTTCAACCTTCCGAAGCCGTGACTGCAAACTTTAAAGCACGGTGCGTCCCGATTTAAAGCTCAATTTAACCAAAAATAATTTCATGTTTCTGTCAGAGATGGGTTTGACTTCAGCTTATTTTAATGTATATATTGTATTTTTGGTGGGGCGCAGTTATTCAGGATTCCAATATACTTTGCCCGTAATGTGGGTTTTAAAGCAGGGAAACATTTATTTAGAGCACCCTCCTTTGTTTAGCTCGTAGTAAGTAGGAACTCGGTTGTTGGTCGATTGGCGGATCGCTTTCCAGCGGGAATAAAATCTTGGTTACTCAATGTACGTGGAACAATGCTGCGCACAATTGGCTGCCACGTTTCACCCACAAAATAGACAGTCAATTGACGTGACAGTATATTCTGTGAGGCGCTTTGAGACCTGGCAAAGAAGTAATAAAGCGCCATTTCAAATGCAAGGATTATTATTTCAAATAGAATGAAGTTATTAAAAGCCACGTCACAAGAACTGGCTTGGGTTGAACAAGGTCTGGTGTCAGGGTTGAAATGTCCTGTACATGACTAAAAAGTGCTTCGGAGCTGGAAGAAATTAGCCAGTCTCCTCTTAACAACTCATTATAATCAGTCCAGAGATTATGAGTTGAAGCGAGATTGCGAGGAAAGATTAAAATTTACCCTTTTATTTTTAATAAAAAAAGACATTTCGACCCCATTTTTTTAAAAAAAAGAGTTTTTTTCTATTTAGCTCACGGATGTGGGGAGGGGTCGATTGTGCTCGTTTTAAATTGCTTCAAATAGCCGTGATTTCAAATAGATTAAGGCCATAATTTATGACAAAGGGAGTTCTAAACATAGAGCCAGCTCCCGTTTAGCAGTCAAGTGATTGGTTTCTAATTGTGAATCAAACCCTCGGGTATTGAAACACCCTGTGTTTTTTTNGTTGAAGCGATGAGCCTTAACACGTTATTTTACAAATCCTTTCTTACAACTCGGGATTCGAAGGGGAAAAAGTCTCGATTTGTTTCGAAATCTAGTTTTTTTTAAAAAACGCATCAGGTATTGTTGCGGGTCCCTGCGGAACGACGATGGCTCAGGATTCAGTCCTGTGGCACCGAGACCGCATTGTGTTGACTCATTTTCTCCCCACAGAATTATAGACACTTACAGTGCAGGAGGAGGCCATTCGGCCCATGGAGTCTGCACCTACTCTCAGAGTAAACTGCGCTTCCAATCCCACTGGACCAGCCTTAACCCTGTACTTTTAGGGGCACTGTATAAACCAGTGTTTATAAGTCATTGTTTTGCGGCGTTTAAATATTTAAATGCGGCTCACGTTTCTTTCTTGCATCAAAATATAGATCTTTTTCCCCCGAAAGGCAGCAAAATAATGATATTATTATAATAAAAACAAAGTGAATCGAGTTAGTAAAGTGACACCGGAACAAGACAATAACATGTGAATTATGCCTTGAGTTTTTGTCCACCGTAACAATTATAATAATAATAATCCTTGCATTTGATATTGCGCTTTTCACGTTACGAGGAGATCTCAAAGAGCTTCATAGAATATACTGTGTGTGTGTGTGCATGTTTGTGCATATGTGTGTGTGGGGTGGGGGGGGAGGTGAGAAAAATAAACCCACGCGAGTGTTATTTCATTTCACCCACAGAAGCTTTATAACTTGCAAAATCAATGTGTATTGCGGCAAATGGCTGCAAACCCATTTCGAAGTTTAAATGTGCATTTAAAAAGAAAAGCCTGTGTTCCTGCTCGGACGGACCACGGTGATTGCTGGGCTTATTTTGCTTTTATTTTGCTGTTCGGGATGGAATCAAACGGAAAATAGAGCCCATCGACAAGCGATTAAAAACGCTTCACTGGCGGCGACTAAGATGTACACAAGTGCTGTAATTAAATTAATACGATCCCCAGTAAAAACAAACCAGGCTGGAAGGTGTCCAGACTTTTGTATTAATCTGTTCGGAAGAAAAAAAACGCGATTTGGAAAGTGGTGGTAGGGGTGGGGGGGAGGAAGAAAAATATCAAAATAGAGGAACAATAAGTAAAATTGGATTACAAAGTGTGTGAGTGTGCACGCAAAACAAAATATCTCCTGATTGCCAATTGCAGTATTTGTTTAATTGAGTTTACAATGGGATTTTTTCCCCGCTGTGTGACTGTGAATGGAGAAGGCTGCTATATTTATATGTAATCCTTGCCAAATGGTTATTAGCACCTCAGGGAGGCGGCTTGAAGCGCTTCGCTGGATTGACTGTGTAACTCGCAGCGAGCACGCCTTTTGTAGGCGAAAGTGGGATCTTGTTTTGTTCGTGTTTGTGCTAGGAATTCATAGAGCATCCATTTTATTTTCTGCCTTAAACTGTGTGTGTGTGGGAGAGGGGTAGGAAGAGGAGCAATACAGAAGAGTCTATTCTTCCTGTGACCATTAATCTTTCATTCCTCTAACGACCATAGTACTTCTATTATTCCAGTCATCGTTATCCTTTCACTTCTCCCACAACCATACGCTTATTACTTCCACGACCATAGTACTTTTATTACTCCCCGTGACCATTATCCTTTTATTACTCCGATGACTAAAACACTTTTATTACTCCAGCCGTCAACTGGAAACACGAGGGCGGGGTGGGTCGTGTCGAATTAAGAGCGACGACGCTCGAGGTGTGGGGGGGGGGGGGGGGTTGGAGAGCTAGTGCCCAACGGCAAAAGAGTTACCATCACGTTTCTAATTTAGTGCACGCAGACTGCGCATGGCGGCCTGTGTGCTTTTTCCTTCCCGCAGAAGACAAATTCTACATTTAAACAACTTCATTTCCAAAAGCGAGGCAGTAATTAGCTCCGGAATTAGTGAAGCCGATTTTTTTCCCCCCCGTAGATGGGAGGAAAGCTCGAGGGAGGGCGCGCCAGGGATAGAGAATGTCGCATTTCCAATTATTTTGTTGAATTGCTAATTCGCTTATTGCGCTGAGTTTAATTGTGATGGGTATTGCTGTGCAATTCAATTTGGCTTAAATATTTGTGGATCTGTCTGATTGATAATGAAGCAGCCCTGTTCCCTCTGAGCTGAGATGATTGTGGTCGTGTCCGGGGGGGTAGATGGGTGGGGGGGGGGGGGGCTTGAGGGTTAGGGTGGGGGAAAGAGAAGAGGAATGTGGTCGAGAGAAGGGGAAAAAAAAATAAAAGGCAACACAAACCAAAGCAACTTCAATTTATTTTTTTATTTTTTCATCGTTTCAATCCTCTCGAGATCGAAGAAGTTACAAAAGCCTTAAATTAGAAAACGCTACTTGCTTTGATCGCTAGCTTTCCCAAAGCACAGATTCCTTCACATCGCGCTCAAACCAATTTTCTCCCCAAATACCTTTGTCCTTGTATTACCCCCCCCCCACCAGCCCCCCGCCCCGCAAAGCTTCGCACTGCTTTATGTTACAGTAAACCGCCGAGAACTCATCACACCAAGGGGCTGAGTGACGAGTTATCAGGAGCAGCGAGTTAGAGACGTGTATAAATACATCCATTAATGTGGCCGGAATATTGACGAGCACGATGACTTGAGTGGCCGATGACACGTTAAGTCACGGTGTCGAGTTATCAGGAGTTCGACTTCACTACGTCTCACACCCCCAGGACTGTTTTTTTTTACTCATCATGGTGCACTGTCTCGGTTACTCTTAACAGATTGAGAGCAGGTGGGAACAAGAAGCGGTGAGAACTGTCTCAACTCTTGGTGGGGGGAAAGAGGCGGGTGAGTGTAACCATGTCATAAAAATTCTGCTGAATAACCCACAGCAGGACCTACCCCCCCCACACACACCTCCTTACTGAATCCCAGAGAGTAACAGGTCAGATCAACGGGAGAGGTGGGGGGGGGGGGAAGAGAGCCTTAAATTAGAAAACGTTACTCGTGGGGAGGGGGGGGGGGGCGGAGAGGAATTTATTCCATAAATTCCATAACCATGACATACCAAGCCAAGTGAAATTCACGCTTAACCACTCACATATGCTGAACTCATAAACCTTGCCATAGCACGAGTCAAAGAACACAGTTAAAGTCAGTCATTTTTGAGCCCTTACTACCTTAATTTTTTGTTTAACTCTTCGCAGATACCCTCCCAATTAAAAAAAAACGAGAACTTTATGTGGAGGGAGAGAGATAGATAGAGAGAGAGAGAGAGCGGGGCTGTGGAAGACTAGAGAAGTACATTTTGGAGCGTTTATAGGTCAGATTGCATTCCTATTTTTCTACTGGGAGTTTCTGATCTATTCAATGATTCAATTATTCATCTACTGTGGGTCAAATGTAAATCAGGTTTGATCACCCATCATTGAGCAGCTGATGGCAGTCTGCGTTGGGGGTGGATTGGGGTGGGGTGGGGGGGGGTCAAGCCATCGCACTCTCCAGGCTGGGAGTGATCAGATGGAAGGGCAAAGGTATGTGTTGGAGGGGGCAGTGGGGAGACGAGGAGATACGAAAAGGGGTTCTAAAAGTCTCTATACTTCTAGTCCCCAACGCCGTCCTGCTCTGCGAACCCAACCACAAACCTAACGCAAAAAAGGGCAACTCTGCTTTTTTTTAATATATGTATGTGTATATTGTAAAAAAAATGCCACTCTTACAATTATGCAGAATAAATAGATGTGCGATCAACAAACCAAACCCTGGTTTGTGTTTGCACTTTAGCTTCCTTTTGGCTGATACGCTTTACAACCACGACAAAAACTCCGCCCAGAATTATCTCTCAACTGGGACGAGATTTGGACACTAGGCAATGTACTTATTAATATGTGCGTCTCTTGAGTCATTTAGCCTGCATTATTATAATAATAATAAAATAATAATAATTCTTACTCTTCACTTTGACCTGCTAAGATTGAAGTCAAATGTCCAGAAGAGATACGACCCATTTTATGTAACCCACCGTTTCCCCTCCACCTCCCTCACCCACCACCACAACAAAAGGTTTTCAGACATCGAGGTTAAAAATATAGACAGAGAAAAATAATGAATTAATCGTATAATCAGATCCGTGGCCTTAAGACAGCCAAGCCTGCGTGTGTATACGTGGCACTATTCCCACGTGGGATCAGCAACTCAAGAGACCATAATCGATGTCCCAACTGGCAAAGCCAACTGGAACGTGGGACCCACTTTCACAGAACGAGGAATGTTTGCAAAAGTCTCGAAGGCTCCATTGCGAAGACCTAAGAGAGCGATTGGTGCCAGATCTCAACACGTCACCTCAGGTTAACATTCAAGTTAACCTCTTCCTCTCTCCCATTCCCCCACAACCAGCAAGTCTTTTCACTGCTGAACTGGCTCCAGCTGAATGGTGTCTGTGTGATGCGAGTCTGATGTCTCACCACACAGGCTGAGATAATTGTTTAAGTCTAAAATTGACCCATCCATTGACCTCTACACCTTATTCTCCCACTTCCCCCACCCCCACCTCCCCCTTTTATCAGGGGAGAAATTCTAGTTCAATCCAATATCATCACTTCAGCGCCTGATCCTCATGCTTGCTCTTTCTATTGCCCAGCGAGAGAATGGAACTCCTATTTATAAAATAATACACAACACAATACCCACTGTGGGATGGGGGGCGCGGAGAAGAGGGACTCAAGACATAGGAGGTCCAAAATTCCAGCTCATCTCCCCACCTTTGGAAGGACGTCTCAAAAGAGCTTCGCAGGATTCACCTCAAAGTGTAGTGACTGCGCCTTTTGCAGTCTTTAGTTCAAAAACCTTTTTACTAACACAGTATATAATATATATATATTTATATAAATAAAAGAACTAACCTCTAAATTAAGGCTGAGTTGATATTAGAATCTTTCCCCAATTCTGCACTGAATTATCAAAGAAGGCATCTCTTACAGGTTAAGACTAGCTGATGGCATTTTGGGTCTAGAGTGGTTTTAAAAAGAAAGGCAAGATAAAAGGAAAAAAGGCTACAATTGAGCAAGATTCCAGCAACTCAGTCAACAACAATACCTGCGGTAATAATACATTTCTGCACGAATCTGCTAATAAATTGTTAGGATTATACAACGTGATAAGCAAATCTTGCGTTCCTCTGTGGTATGTATCACAGTGGGTTTGTAATCCACTCTGTGGCAAACTGAACATTCACACCATCCTCGCAAACCCTCTTCCACGAGAGGTTGGTTCTGTGAGGACAAGAAGCAAAACAACTCTTTGCCGTTTGGGTTTATGCAATTGCTGCATAGGTGAATGAGACAGGAAAAGAGTGCTGCAGGAGAGGCGATTAGGATGAAGTGAGAACGCCAGCACGGACTGTTTGGGCCAAGTGGCAGTCTCGGTAGTCCAGTTCCTGAGCCAGGCGGGTCTGCAGTACTCCAGGGCACTGCTTTTGGTAGCACAGGCTCGTCGGCAGGATTTGGAAGGGCAGGCACTGGGCAGGGAATCCTCCCACTCAGCTCGGGTAGGATGGTCCTAACTGGTCAAGCAGCGGAAAAGCTTGCCAGACAGTGCTCTAAATGGCAAGCTGTGCGGTTTTAGCTGGTTCGACTTTAGATGGGCTGAAAAAAGAAGAGGTTAATCACCTCCCCCCCAAGACTGCACGCCTGCAGGGATGGGGGGGAACTCATAATATATGCTCAAAAAACAATCTCAATTTTGCTTCCTTTTGGGGTTAAGAAAAACAGTCCAGATCTTGGACCGGGGTGGAGAGGAGCAAAGGATAGAGACTTTAAAAAGACGGATACGGGCAACATTCAATGACCTCTCTCTTGTCTATTCCAACTGGTTTCTCAGGGCTTGTGGGAGCGGGGGGGGGGGGGGGGCTGGTGAGCTTAAATCAGGAGGTCGCAGCCTACCCTTAGCCAGACAAGCTAACGGGTGAGCTTCACAGAGAGACTGTAGTGTACAGATTACATCACTAACGTTTGACACATAACCAGAAAACAAAAGGTCAAGGGAGGGGGTAGGGGGGAGGTGGATGGGTGAAGGGAAGAGACGCTGTATCTTTTAAGGCATCATCCTATTCACAACCACTACTGACTGACCTCTCACAATGTGGTGTGATCTCAGGTTGAGTTTAGTTAGTGTCAATGATGTGTGTTACATCATCCATTACATTTCGTTAAACAGAATCCATCCTTTTACGCTTCAGAAACACTGGTCTATATATATTATATATATACACACACACAACACACACCATTGCATTGGGAGGGTGCATTTTGCCTTGCCTGGCTTAAGAGTGTTCCCAATGACCAATTTACTGGAGAGGTTGGCTGTAGGTATCGATATTGCCATCTGTAAGGCCGTTGTGATGTGGGCTGAGTGGGTGTGCGTGTGTCTCTCTCCCTCTGTGTGACTAGGGCTCCAGTCCATCTTTGCCCTCTATGTAGAAGCAGGGGTGTCCATCGTCGATAGAATGCGCACGATCTCTGCTCTCTGGGTCGGGGAGATGTGTTGGGTCATGTGTACGATAGAGTCCATGGCAACTTCAGGATTGGCTTGCACCAGGCTGCAACAACAACAACAACTTGCAATTATATAGCACCCTCCACCCAGGGTAGCGTCTCAGAACGCTTGCTCTGCGCACACACACAGTACCATCAAAACATTGCTTTGTGTCACCTCAATAACCCGACGACACAGACGCGCACACAGTCATCTCAACAACTACCCAAGAACACAGGTGGACAAACACACAGACAGACAAACACAGTCATCTCAACCATCCAATGATACAGTCGGTCATCTCAACAGCAACCCAATGATACAGGTAGATGTACAGGTTTTTTTTTAATGGTCAGCCGGGTGTCTGACAAACATTGAAACTCATCACCAAGCGGACACAGACAGGCCCACATCAATAGACCATTAGATCATTTCAATTCCAGAGAAACAAAGCAAAAGTCTTTTGACGTGGGACCAATTGAAAAAGCACTGTGCTTTTTTTTATCATCTATAATTACAAATCTAATCCTCACATCGCAAGTCCTATCATTTCTATAATGTAATTTCTATAATGTTGGTTGGTTTTAGGCTTTAGACTAACTTAGTTATGTGGCGAGACTAGAGAAGCTGGGATTGTTCTCCTTAGAACAGAGACTTTCTAGAGTCCTGTAAGGTATTGGTTCGAGCACTCTCATCGCAAGCGAGAGGACTTGGGTTCGATTCACGGGCGGGCCGAAACACTCGACAAGTTTCCTCGCTCCGCACGGCTCTGTTTACCCAGCAGTAAGTAGGAACCCGGTTGTTAAGTCGATTGGCGGGTCACTTTTCCGGGGGTAATAAACCCTTCAAGAAAATAAAATTTAAAAAATAAATGATAATTTGGTCCCTCAATCCACGAGTGTTTATGGGACACTGCTTTCGCTCACAAAATCCACAGTCAAATCACTTTACAGTACATTCTGTGAAGCGTTTTGAGACGTCTTGAAGACGTGATAAGGCGCTGTATCAAACGCAAGTATTATTTTTATTATAATAATTAAAAAGCTACAATGCTCTACAGATGTAATCTTGTATTGTATAATCCCCACATCACCAGCCCACAGAAGGCACAACTAACACCCAATAAACAGGACAGCACTGGGGACGTGTGGCCTGTGGAGAGGGAGTCAAGTTCACTGCACAGAGGATTTGGTGCTAATGACAATGACTAAACAGAGGCTCTCACCTGCGGATCTGCTTGAGGATGTAGTCTCGGGAGATGTACTTGATGTTCTCGTCGATGACCGAGCGAGCTCCCTCCTCCTCCTGTAGCTGTTTCTCCAGCCACTGCACCACATCCTTGTTGTTGTCCCACAGATAGGCCTGAGGGTGAAGACCACAGACAGCGTTAGCACCCACTCCCCAACGCCCACCGCAAACCCCGGCCAACAGGAGAGTCTCGGCAGCTCAGGGTAGAAACCACGTGGTCAGCTAGCTACACAATCTGGGCTAATGTGGAGTCTCGTAGCTTAGTGGTTAGAGCACTTGCCTCGCAAGTGAGAGGACCGGGTTCGATTCCCGGGCAGGACGAAACTTCACTCAAGTTCCCTTACTCCACACGCACGCCTCTGTTTGCCTAGCAATAAGTAGGAACCCGGATGTCAGTCGACTGACTGGCAGATCACTTTCCGGGGGTAATAATCCCTCCAAAGATAGAAATGCGGTCACTCAATCCACGACTGTTTGTGGGACGACACTCCTTTGCGCAATTGCCTGCCACGTTTCGTCCACAAAATCCACTTTACAATATATTCTGTGAAGCGCTTTGATACATCTCAACCACGTGACGAGGTGCAATGCAAAGATTATTTACTATGATATAAATCAGCCCCACTGCTCACATCCGGTGGCTCAGAGATGGTGCCCTACGACGCTATATAAATAAAGGTTGCTGGTTGTCCAAAGCTATGGGCTGCTACCAGACAGCTTCAGGTCTCAATCGGTAGCGCTCTCGCCTCTGAGTCGGAAGTTGACTCAGATGCGCATGTCAAACCTGGCTCCCTGCCTGTGTCTGTTCGGGTGGACATTAAGGATCCCGTGGCGCTATTGGAAAAGAGAAGGGACTTTCTTTCCCCTGCTATCCTGGCTGACAGTAGCCTCCAAATAAAATTGTTTGCAGGACGTCGCTGGGCGCAAACTGGCTGCCGAGTTCGCTCACAAACAAACAGTCGCTGCACTTTACAGTAAAAATTATGAAGCTCTTTGAGACATCCTCTCGACATGAAAGGCGCTGTACCAAATCCATATTATTATTATTATTATTATTAAATGTTAGCTTCCCTCTAAAAGGAAGCTCTTTCCTTGGCATTTGGCTGCAAGATTGAAACAGTTCCAGACGCATTTTTTGACAGCTCCTTAATACTAAAATGCATATTCATGGCAGAGCCCCCTTCCTTATGAAGTGCTGACACAGTGAGCGCTGGCGTGTGTGAGGTAGAAGATTCAAAGAATGGATCTGACGTTTCAGTTTAAGCTCGCTCGCAGAGCAGCCAGATCTGACCAGAAACGCCAGTGTTTGTGGGTTTAGGAGAATATTTAATACCATTAATATTTTTTAATCCCTTTTGGTTTTAATTAAGTAGGAGCACGCTGGCTCCTATCAACACATTCCAGGGTGCAGATTAATTGTGGCTTAATATAATCAGGGTTGATTGTTGTAATGCATTAGTTAGAGAAACGCCTGAGTGTGAAGCTGATTGTACCTGGGGAGGTTGGCTGTACTCCAGTGCGCTTCCTGCTTTGTGTGGCTGATGGATGTTTGAAGTGATGTTGTGGCCAAGGTTGGCACAAAGGCAGTGATGTGTGTGTATGTATGTGGTGTGTGTGTGTGTGTGTGTGTGTGGCAGAGAGCGCGTTAAAACAAAAATCCATTGCTTACTTATGTGTGTGCAAGCATTTGTGTGTATACACGTGGGCATCTCCACTCTTCCCCGTCTTTTTTGTTCTGGCTAAACTTTGCTGCTTAAATATCCAGATGCACGCGCACACACACACACACTTAACACAGAAACTCCGTGAGTAGTGGCATTTCCAAAAGGAGACAGACAGACAGCACTTGAGGATTTCACTGGGCTCTCTGATAGGAACTCGTTTGATCTTTTTCCTTCTAACATTAATTGCAAAATAACGCAATTTTTTTTATATAAAAAAAGAAATGGGGAGGCCATTCTCATTGTGTGGGGAACAGGTTTCGCAGGTTCTCCAGCCTCTCCGTCCGCCCTCGGGCCTTGCAGAAGGGCAAAACGATCAAAATCCCAGGAGGTGACGATGAATAACGGATTCGTTCGTTGTTCCCTTGCGATTTACGGGGCCGTTCGGCTGCGGCTGAAAGGCTCGCAGACACCCGAAGACCTCCCTCCCTCTTCGACCGGGTGCCTACGCTCAACCCCAACCCCCCCCCCTCTCCCCCACTTCCCTCTTGTTCAGGGGTCCTCCAACTGAGACACTATCCTGCGTGACGGACACTGTGTAAACGCCAGATGTTGTTGCCGAACATCGCTACACCCTATTCCTATCCAGCAGGAAAACACGAGGGGTTGGGGAGAGAGTTGGGGGGAGTCTTAAGGGACACCCACCTTGACGGCCCCCTCAGCCTCCACGAACCAGCGACGAAGCATGGCCTGGATCTGCCCATCTGTCAGCTCTCCGTTGGCCTGAACAATCTTCGTCTTCACAACGTCCTCCAGCAGCAGCCGCCTCAAACGCCAGTAAAAGAAGGTGCGGGAGGTCGGCCATTCCAGGACATCCTGAGAGAGAGAGAGAGAGAGAGAGAGGGGGGGTGGGGGTGGAGGAGGGGGAGGCGGAGGGAGAAAGACAGAGACAGGGGTAGACAGAGAGAGAGAGAGAGTGAGGGGGCGGGGGAGTGACGGAGGGAGAGAGACAGAGAGAGGGGGAGACGGAGGGAGAGAGAGAAAGGGAGAGAGAGCGTTAAACAAAAGTATCTCTTACGCAGACATACAACATAAGAACGTACAGGAACGTAAGAATTTGCTGGAAGAAAGAAGACCAATGTCCATCCAGTTCGCCTTCCACCATCCTGGCAGTCGCTTGCACATGTCGTGTCCCAAACGACTGTATCCCGAGATATAATTTTCCCCAGAAGAAATCTATCTAATTTGCTTTTGAAAGAATCGACACTTTCTGTTTCTACCGCCTGTTCCATACATTTACTACTCGGACCTTGTTGTAATCTCCTTCCCCCACCATCCCCCCGCCAACGCACAAAATACACAGTCACTCCACTTTACAGTATACCCTGTGAAGCCCTTCGAGACGTCTCAATGACGTGATAAGGCGCTATATCAAATGCAAGGATTATTGTTAATATAATAATGGGCAGATGGGAAAACAAGAGGTGCCAAAACAGCAAGAGAATTCGAAGCAAAATCATTGACTTTTTTTTGTTACAAAAGAGAGGTGGTGGGGGAGAGAGAAAGAGAAAAGGGTGTGAGAGAGAGTGTTTCAGAGAGAGAAGAGAGAGAGAGTGAGGGGGGAGGAGGGAAGAGACGGAGAGATTGAGAGAGAATCACATCAAGAGATTGCGGCCAGTGTAATCTGAATGTAATTCTGATCCAAGCGGAACATCGCAATGTGGAGCTCTCGGCTCAGACGCTTAGCGAGGGCCGATTCCTTCATTCAGGCACAGCCTTCGGTGCGTAATCCTGAGCCCTGCATTCGGGGCTTCAGTGTTCAGTGCTTGTAATCCATTGCTTACTGTCACCGGCCAGCTCACAGCCACACCACTGAGGTCTAATCTCCTGCACGATAATAAACTGTCTGATCACTTGCTCGACCCCCCCCCCACCCCACTCCCCACCCTCCCAATCCTCCCACTCAACTGTCTTTCTCCAATAACGTTGAATATCTATATATAGATACACACACAATAATAATAATCCTTGCATTTGATAGAACGCCTTGTCACGTCGTTGAGACGTCTCAAGGCGCTTCACAGGAATATGCTGTAAAGACAGAGACAGAGGAGACGGAGATAGAGGTAGACAGAGACAGACGTAGACAGAGACAGGTGTAGACAAGAGACAGATGCAGACAGAGACAGAAACAGATGAACAGACAGACGGACAGACCGAGAGAAACAGACAGATAAAACGCCGAGGTGTCTGTCTGTCAAGCCCTGAAGGTGGGCTGCGCTGGGTTGGGTCGGGCTGACTCACCGTGATGACCCCCTTCTCCTGCATGCGGCCAGGCGTGTCGTGAAGATCAGCGAACTGCACCGCCACCTGATGGTAAATCGGCAGCAGGAACTCCTCCCTCTCCTTCAGCTTAGCCTCCAGATCTTTACGCTCTGCAGCGCTCAGCTCCGGGGTGCCTGCGGTGGGGGGGAACACAGCCTGATGTTAGCTATTGAAATGGTAGTGGAAGCAGATACAACAACAACAATAATAATAATAAGCCTTGCATTTGATACAGCTCCCCTTCCATCTCTTCGAGACGCCTCAAAGCGCTTCACAGAATATACTGTCAAGCGGATCGACTGGATATTTTGTGGGCCAAATGCGGGGGCCAATTGCGCACGGCAATTGTGCCCGCAAACAGCTGTGGGTTGAGCGACCAGATTATTATTTAAGATAATAATAAATAATAATAATAATCCTTGCGTTTGATACAGCGCCTTCTCATGTCTTCGAGACGTCTCAAAGCCCTTCACAGGATACACTGTAAAGTGAATTGACTGTGACTAGGAATCCTATGCCTTTGATTCTTTAACGTTCACCAGAACCGGCGCAGATTGGGAGGAGGGTGGGGTGGTGGTGGTGGTGGGGCGGGGCGGAGGTGTTGGGGGGTAGAACCCGTGTTTGACATCTCATCCGAAGCACGGCATCTCTGTCAATGCAGAACACCCTCCAGCACTGTACTGGAGAGTCAGCCTGGAAGCAGATCAGACTCTCGCTCTGTAGCACAGTAAAGCATTGTGAAAAGGCAAGTCTGAGATCCAGGTGCTTGACTATTCAATAGGAACTCTCAACGTACAAGAGGCAAGTTGGTCTGAACAAGCTTTGACCACCCCTCCCCTCCACACCCCCACCAAAGACATTTCTCTTATCGAAGAAAGCAACCCAACCATCCAGATTAATGGCTCAAGTAATGTTAACAAATATGTCAATGACTATTTTCTGCTCAATTTAAAGCCAGGCTCCTTTTAAAGATTTTTTCACCCCCCCCTCCCCCCACCCCAACCACACTCTTTGTCGCTGCTTTTCCCCAGCCTCGTTCTCTCAGAAAAATAACCAGCGCTGAAGGAGAAAGCAGCCAGCGATTACCGTGGTTCGTGATTGATCCCCTTCGAGGCTATTAGCTGCTCACAATCACCATTGTTAAAAAAGAACACCCGACCTCGTGATCAATGGCAGGAACAGGTTTGCAATGGAAATCTCGAAAGGTTTCACATCTTTCCTGTTTCATGTGTGCCGAGCAATACTGGAGGTGAGTGCTCTTTAGGCCACTGGGATTGTCTGCCAACTGTGACGGTTAACCCCTTGGCTGCCGCCGACTCTTTTTCATTTGGAGACGGGCAGCGTAGTCGTTTGGGCGTTCGCCTCGCAAGCGAGAGCACCCGGGTTCGATTCCCAGGCCAGGCGAAACCTGAGGCAAGTTTCCTTAATCCACGCAAGCCGCTGTTTACCGAGCAGTAAGTAGGAAACCCTGGTTGTTAGTCGACTGGCGGATCGTTTTTCCGGGGGTAATAATCCAGAGACGCGAGAAGGCGCTGTATCAAATGCAAGGATTATTATTTAAGCAGATTTCTCTTCATGTGAAGAATTGGTTCCCCTCTTGCTGAACCAAGAGTGATAGGGGCTGGTCCCACTGCCCACTCTGTTTTGCCTCTGAAAACTTCTGCCTCAATTTAATAATAATCCTTGCATTTGATATAGCGCTTTTCACGTGGGGAGGACGTCCCAAAGCGCTTCACAGAACACACTGTAAGGTGCATTGACTGTATATTTGTGGGCGAACGCGGCAGCCAATTGCACACAGCAATGTCCCCACAAACAGTCGTAGATTGAAAATGACCAATTTATTATTGGTTTTGGTTTTGGAGGGATTATTATTATTAGGCTCTGTGTGGAGTAAGGAAACTTGCCCGAGGTTTCGCCCTCTGCCTGGAATTGAACTCAGGTCTCTCACTTGCAAAGCGAGTGCTCTAACCACTGAGCTACAGAACTCCACTCTGCTAGTGCCTTTCATGTTGGGAGGACGACCCAAGACGCTGGACAGTCAGGGATTTGGACCCGAGCTGGGGGTCGGGAGCAAGAAGGGTGGAGGGTAGGGGTAAGGGGGTGGGTGACCGAAAGTGTGGTCGAAGAGGAAGATCTTCTGTTACTGCGGAGGGAACGTAAGAGGGAGAGGGAATAAAGTAAAGAAGTTCTTCTTTGGCAAGAGCAAATTCACTCTTAGAAACTTTCCTCATTGCCCCCCCGCCCACACACACACACTCTTCCCGAGCCTCGGCGTGTCTGCCTTTCACACCACTTAGCAGCGAGAGAGATTGATCCCTGTCACAACCGATCTTGTCAAAGCCGGTCTCCCAATTGTCGCTTGCAGCAGTCAAAGGCCTGTTATCATCAGTTCAGTAAAAGATCAATTCAGTTCAGAATGAGAACATAATCAGACATCGATTTGAGCCCAGCTTCTTTCGGAGGCTGCTAAATTTCCCTCATGAACTCTATCCGAAGGGTTACAGGTTAAAGTGATGAGTCTCATCAGCTGTTCGGTTTTCTTTCGTTTTTTTTAAAAAAAACAGAGTCCTTGTACTTTTTTTTAAAAAGAAACACACATCGCACATATTTGGTGAGCACAGACTCATGGTAAAATAATCCCATTAATTGTGCAGCCGCGCCCGAACGAGATGCGAACTATCTGACTGTGCGGTTCCTCATTATTGCTTAATGATATCCCAACACCCACCCTCCCCTCCCCCACCCCATCGCCACCATCATCGAGCAAGCCTACAGCAGCGACATTAACCCCTGAATCTTCCAGCGAAACAAAGGGTTAAACAAAGGCCTGACAGCGGTGCGAGACTGATGCGAAACACTGAGCCTTTGTCCTGAGAAATTACAATAGTATAATATAATAATCCTTGCATTTGATACATCACGTCGTTGAGACGTCTCCGAGCTCTTCGCAGAATATACTGTGATGTGAAACGGCCGTGTATTTTAGGGGCGAAACATGGCAGCCAATTGCGCACAGCGGCGTCCCACAAAGTGTCGTGGATTGAGTGACCACATTTTTTGGTTTGAGGAATTATTACCCCTGGAAAGCGACCCGCCAATCGATTAACAACCGGGTTCTTACTTAACTGTCAGGTAAAGAGAGACGTGCGCGCGCGTGGAGTAAGGAAACCTGCCTAAGGTTTCGCCCTGCCCGGCCGGGAATCGAACCCAGGTCCTCTCGCTTGCCAGACTAGAGTGCTAACCACTACACTACAGCGCTCCACAGTGACCATGGACTTTGTCTCCATCGTGGCTGAATGGTCAACCAGGGACCAGTTCTATCCGGGCTGGAGGGGACTGAACGGCTTAAGAGCCGAATGTTCCCTTGCCCCCCTTCTCCCCCATTCCAGAGCAGCGTGTTCTTGTACTGAAGTCATTAGGAGCCGGACTGGACTGAACTTGTCCCTTAAGGATCCAAACGATATTGAAATCACTTCCAAAGAATGTGGTGAAAGCCAGAGATTCAGTGCCCCCTGACCAGCACATTGCAACGCTCCATTTTAATTAACCATCTCCATTAAAGTTGTTGGCATCAAACGGGACAAAAGTCTGGCTGAAAGCCCCAGGAGCAGAGCTGACTGAACAAGAATGGGAGGGGGTTGGGGGGGGGGGAGGAGCGAGGAGGCTTGATGCAGGGTGGGGGCAGCGGTGGTGGGAGAAAAGGAGTGCGAGTCCTGTGGAGTACGCGGAGTTGCTTAGCGTAGCGGTTAGCGCGCTCGCCTCGAAAGCAAGCGGACCCGGGTTCGATTCCCGGACGGGGCAAAACCTTCGACAAGTTTCCCTTACAGTTAATCGATTGGCGGATCGCTTTCCGGGCGGTAATAATCTCCCCGCCGCCCCTCGCCCCCTTCCCCCCCCCACTCCAAACCACTGCCACCACAAAAAACAACATTGCGGTCACTCACTCCACGATTGTTCGTGGGACGCTGACGGGCGCAATTGGCTGCTGCGTTTCGCCCGCAACATATACAGTCAATTCACTTTACAGCGTATTCTGCGAAGCGCTTTGAGACATCTCAACGACGTGATGAGGCGCTGTATCCATCGCAAGGATTATTATTATTAATAAGATCAAAACATCAAAGGCCAGTGATGCAGTAAATTGGGTTTGCGTGAGGGGGGGGGGGGGTGGGGGGGCGGGGAGGTTTTGCGTGAAGAGCGGAGGGAGGGGGAATTGAAATGAGGTAAGAGCCATGGTACGTACCCAGGCGCTCGGCGAGACGTGTGTACACAGGATCCACTCGCCGCATGGTTTTCACCAGGTCCTTCTTCCTGAACTTGATCTCCACCGTGCCTTCGGGCTCCAGAACCCCACCTCTGTGAACACCCGATAACCATACTCTCGGTCAACCACAGGTGGGGGGTAGCGTCACAGAGAGAGAGAGAGAGCATGGGGGAAATGGAGAGAGAGAGAGAGAGGATGGGAAGGTAGATGGAGACGGAAGGGGAGCAGAGGTGGGGGGAAATGGTGGGGAGAGAGAGAGAAAGTGAGGGGGAGTAGATCGATGTGGGGGGAGGTGGAGAGAGAGAGAGAGAGAAAGGGGGTAGATGGAGGGGAGGGGTATGTATGTACCTGCTCTCCTTGTCGGCGTACATCTCCATATGCCTGGGGTTGATGGTCGGGTCGATCACGACCCAGGAACCCCCCCTGAGCTCGGCGTGGGGGGGGATATAGACCAGCATGGGTTGCCTGTACTCCCGCAGCCCGTCCACAATATACGCTCCGAACTTCAGCACCTGATCGTACATATCTGGGGCGGGGGGGAGAAGTGAGAATAAAAATACAATACAAAATAATATTTATATAGCGCCTTTCACGTCGGGAGGACATCCCGATGATCCCATTCAATCAACTCTGAGCAGTGTAGGAGTGTGTGTGTAGGCGCGTGTGTGTGCGCAGGCGTGTGTGTGTGTGTGTGTGTGTGTACAGGTATTTGCGTGTAGGTGTATGTGCGTCTGTGGGCAGGTGTTTTATGCGTACATGTTTATGTATGCGTGCTTGCGTGGGTGTGTGCGCGTGTGCAGTTTGCATCGTATGTGAGTTTACGTGTATGTGCGTGCGTGTTTACGGGCGTGCCCCCTCGTGTGGGTTTAAAACCTTTTTTTTGTTCGTTTCCTTTTACCTTTCATCCCACCGGAGAAGCCTCGCCAGTTGGCAAACACCATGAGGGGGAGACCCTCCCGGTTCAGATCCTTTATGGCTTGCGACGTCTTGAAAGCCGAGTCGGGGAACCACACCTGCCCGGCCTGCTGGATTATCTGCCGCACAGCCAGAGAAAACACCCTCTTAGAACAGCAACAACACCACCAACAACAACTCACATTTATAAAGCTCCCACCACGCAGGATAGCTTCCCGGAGCGCTGCACGGTGGAAAGAGATTGACACTGAGAAACGGGGGGGGGGGGGGGGCGCGGAGTTAACCAGAAGCAGTGATCAGGATTTAAAAGTAAATTAAAGGGAGGGGTGGGGGGGGACTGACAGAGGGACTGAGGCACAGGGAGTTCGAGATTAGGGGGCAAAACAAACCCCACCTTGGCTTCCGAGTCCAGGTTTGCAGGGTCTGCTGGGATGGACAACTCCACCGTCCTGGTCTCCACGGCAACCACTCCAACCGGAATCCCTCCCAATCTGGGTTCGGAGGAGGGTGGGGGGGGGGTGGGTGGAGGGGGAGAGGAGTTGAAACAAAACATCAGTCAAATCTCACTGAACGAGGCCCATTGAGGCGTCACACACGGAGAGCTCCCAACAAGTGGTTGAGCAGTTTGGGCAATATGGCCACCAATACACACACACACAACAACAACAACTTGTATTTATGTGGATGGAGCCCTTCACGTGGGGCAGTGTCTCAGAGCTTTGTAATTTTTTAAAACTTTTTTTTAATATATAAAGTAACCTTATCATAACAACCCTTGTGGTTGACAATAGCAACGTTCACATCGGGAGCACAACTCAAAGCCCTTCAGGATTTTACCGTGAAGTGTAGTAACTGTGCCTTTCTATGAGCGAAAGCGGCGGCCAATTTGCACCCAGCAACGTCTCACAAGCGGCCATGAAGAGAGCGACCGATTTTATCTGGGGGAGGATTGTCAGCCAGGACGTTGGGTGAAAGCTACTCCCTTTTCTTTTGGGAATGTTCCAGATATCATTGGGGCATCAACATGAACAGGCACAGACGGGACTTCAGTTTTAACGTCTCATCCCTCACACCCCTTCCAGCCCCCCGCCCCCCCCACCACACATACACACAACCAACATACACCCCCATAGATACACATACGCACACACACACACACGCACACACACACACGCGCGAAAAGCCAGTCATCACAAGCGCTAATTTCCTACATCTCCAACAAGCTCCCTCTAGCAGTCACATCTCCTTAACACTCACTCCCCCGCCCCCACCACACCGACAATGCTGTTGAATCTCACACTGAGGTAAAGAGTAGGCGCTTTGGGCAAATTTGTCCAAATTTGTGTTTACAGAAAGCATTTAAGACTGGCCTTTCTTCTCTCTCTCTCCCCCCCCCCCTCACCTCCTTTCTCCTCTTCTCCAACACCCACCTCTGCCCCCCCCCCCCAAAGAAAGATAATAACCTGTGAGTGGTTCAAGCTGAGCTGCTTTTTGTCTCCGGTACTACATGTTTGCCGTCTGCCTCATTTACACTTACATGCACTTTAGCGTTGTGTGTCGTTGAAAGCAACTGGATAATTGCGATCATTTCATCGGGACGAACAAAGGCACAGCCATTTATCTGTCGCTGGGAGAGTGTGTCAGCCCGAGAAATGATTTGGGGGAAGAGGGGGAGTGGGGGGGGGGGGGGAGGGAGTAAGAGTAGTAATGAAGCTGTGTAAGACAGCGAACTGCACACCTTTATTTTTAATGTTCTGCTAAACTGGCGATTGGCTTGCTTGACCACGAACCCCCATCACCACCCCACCACCCCCCCGTCCCCCCCAAACACACACACACACACACACACAAACACAACACTCACCCCCTCCAAGGTGGGAGGGGGTGGGGAGGGAGTATTGATGTCCACACCACAGTCGGTCAAAGAGATGAACGGCAAGCTCAATCTCCCTGGCGGGGGCTTTTCAATCCATAAATAACCCCCCCACCACTCACTCCCTCTACCCCAATACCGACTCTGCACCCATTAGGGGGAGTTTCTGTTAACACTTCAAGACTATTTCTTCATGGTCCAGCGAGTGGGAAATCAGGACGGATTGTTGGCTGTGGGAGAGAAACGAGAAATGAAAAGGAAATGGCAGAATCCCGCAGACCCTGGACATCTGAAATAAGAACAGAAGTGGCTGGGAACACTCAGCGGGTCAGGCAGCATCTATGGAGAGAGAGGAAAGTGAGTTTCGGGTGGATGACCTTTCATCAGTCATCGCCCCGAAGAGTTTACTCGTTTTCCTCTCTCCATAGATGCTGCCTGACCCGCTGAGTGATCCCTGTTTTTATATTATTGCTAATAAAAAGGGGAAATAGTGAGGGTTACCTTGCTCTTCCCACCACCACAGTCTGTGCCCACGGCTGCATGATCTCCATGAAGGAACCGTAGTCAAAGAAGCCATTCTGCCATTGTCCTTTTTGCGCTGGGGGGGGGGCGAAGAGAGGAACCGTTAAAAATCAATGCGCTGTTTGTCTTGAATCGTTCTTTTTTTGGATCAGCCGGACGTCTGACAGACACACAGACACACACACCACACCCACAGGGGTAAAGGCGAGTAATTGGAGTTGAGGTACAGATCAGCCATGATCTAATGGAATGGCGGAACAGGCTCAAGGGGCTGAATGGCCTACTCCTAATCCTGCGTTCCTCAGCACAGGACTGGAAAAGGGGCAAGGCAGGGGGGGGGGGGGGGGGGGAGGGAGGGAGGGAGGGAAGGAGTAAAGGAAAAATATCTCAAAGCCAAGCACACACAAATAAAAACAATTGGAAACCAAAAGGTTTAGATAAAGCGACCGAGTTAGCTTAATCACTGTGGCGGCATTTTAATCAACAGCCCCAGCTGTAATTACCATATGGTTACTCTCCATTCCAATTGATGTGACATTGAGCGTCTGGTATAATGTGACCATCAATCGCGCAGTTATCTGTGAGTCAGGTGTCGCTGACTTGCCTTTTACATTCCAAACCCGTGTTTGTTGTCAACGTGAAGAATATCGGCGCGCCATCTGCTGTAATAAATTACTTTCACTTTTAACCTGGCCCAGATCCGAAGTAGCTGATCGCTCGGAATCGCGCTTGCTCTTGAACCTCTCGCTAAATTAGGAGTTGGGGCGGGTGGGGTGGGGGGGAGAATTCATCGAGAAGAGTGCTGGTGCAGGCAAATAAATCTGTGACGGGCACAATTACTTCACTGCGGGGGGAGTGGGTTAATGATTGCCGAAAGCTAGCGTCTGCGGCAAGGAATCCCGAGCCCGTTCTTTATCCTGATCCCCTCCTTCCAACTGGCGGCCCGCGGGCCACATCTGGCCTCCTCCCCCTCCCCGCCACCCCTCACTCCTTCCATTGCATCTGGCCCACCCGCTCCCTCCGTAACCCGTAAACGTTTCTGCTTTCAAAAGCCCTTCAACCGGCTCACTGCTCACCCCCCCACCTCCTGCCCGCCCGCCCGCCCCGCCACCAGTGTTCCTGTTATGTCTCTGTAAAGTGCTTTGAGATGCACATCTGCGCGATGTTGTCCTACGTGAAAGGTGTTGCCTAAATGCACTTTGCTCTTGTTGTAGTGACAATCTTTGCATTTGATGTAGCGCCTTATCACCTCGTTGAGAACGTCTCAAAGCTCTTCACACAGGATATGGTAGTGGATCGACTGTATATTTTATGGGCGAAACGCAGCAGACATTTGCACGCGGCAGTCAGAGTCCCACAGTCGTGGATTGAGTGACCTATATTTTTTTTTGAGGGATCTTTACCCCCAGAAAGCGATCCGCCAATCGACTAACAACCAGATTCCTTCTTACCGCTAGTCAAACAGAGACGTGTGGAGTAAGGAAACTGGCCTAAAGTATCACCCCGCCCGGAAATCGAACCCGGGTCCTCTCGCTTGCGAGGCGAGCCCACTAACCACTCCACAATTCCCTTTACTTACTTGGATGAGGACGCCCAGCGAGCATCCACCGTGGGTCATAGGGAGCTTTGGTTGGGACAAACTCGACCGTCCGGTCGATGGAATCCTTAGGGTTCAGGATGGGCACCAGACTGGCTGTGTCCTGTGTTTATAAAAGAATCTAATCAACCCACAGACACAGACGCTCACAAAAGGAACCAAACTCGCTTCTAAATTGCTCTAAGAAAAAATATATATATATATTGATCCCTTGATGGAACTCAGCCCGTGAAAAGTGTCGACTCAAACCTAACGATCGATGGCTGTGGCGTGGTTGCTGAATGCATCACGGAGCCTTGAAAACCCCCGAACAATGAGCATCTTGTCAGAAGAAAAGAGAGAGAAAGAGAGGGGGGGAGTAAGAGAGAGAGAGAGAGAAAGTCCCTTCAAAGGATGATGAGGGTTTATCTGCGGGAGAGCGGAAAAATCTTTTGATTGAAATCCTTGGCTTTTTGAGTGCAATCGCTCACCAATTTGGGAGGGAATTATTTCGAAATAAAGAGAGGTGGTGGTGTGGTGGTGGGGGGCGGGGAAGAGAGACCAAATGGGCTGAAAAGGGGCCGCCTTCATCCGAAACCCCTTCTGGAAATTCTCCTCTGAGTACAACTTCGAGCACAAACCTTTGGCATGTAGGACAGCCACTGGAGGATGATCACAACTCCCTCAAAGTCATCAAAGACGGTTGCGTGGGTCACTCCATTGTTGTGCATTATCTGGATTCCCCCCAGTTGGTTGTTGGACGTGTAGACCTCTCTGCCAAGCACCTTTTGCGACGGAAAGAAAAGGAAAATCAACACGTTAAAGATGTCTCCAAATAAAGCCCTGTTGCTTTTTGTTGGCACTAAGGAGCCTTGGATATTAATAATAAAGCTGGAGTTTCGGAGTGTAGTGGTTAGCCCGTTCGCCTCACAAGCGAGAGGACCCGGGTTCAATTCCCAGGTTGGGGGACGAAACCTTAGGCAAGTTTCCTTTACTCCACACGCCTATGTTTTCCTAGCAGTAAGTAGGAACTCGGGTTGTTAAGTCGACTGGCGGATCGTTTTTCTGGGGTAATAATCCCTCACCTCCCCCCCAAAAATGTGGTCACCCAATTCGCGACCGTTTGTGGGAAACTGCCGTGCGCAATTGACTGCCACGTTTCGTCCGCAAACAAAACAAAAACAGTCACTCCACTTTGCAATATTTTCTCTGAAGAGCTTCGAGACGTCTCGACGACGTACAGAGCGGGAGGAGGACCAGCCTTCGAGTCCGGTTGTTAAGTACCAATTATTAAGAGGGCTGTTTCAAGGTCTGTCCCTCGCACACTGGGCACGCAGGAGTGCCAGAGGGTAATTGACATGCTGGGGATTTCTGCTGAATTTTCTGAATGAGAAGCCCATTGAATTTTAATGACTGTGAACTGTCATTTCCCGAAGACACATTAATCCCAGGCGAGGGAGAGACTGCTGTGTGTGAGAGAGCGAAGGTGGCCATTGCGATAAATTAATCAAGATGGTTCGGGTGGGAGAGGGGAAACGGGTGGGTGGGGGAGGGATGCGGGGGTGGGAGAGGGAGGATTAAAGAGGGTGGGAAAGGAGTGTTGGATAGAGAAGGATGTGGAGGGGGAAATCCAGATTTCCAAAATGAAATCTAAGCAAAGTGGGTGGGAGGGTACTGCCCGCCAGGACACCATGGGACAAACTCCCTTCCTCCTTTCCACGGGAAACTTTGAAGGTCCACCCAAATGGACGCAGAAGTCGCAACGCAGTAAAACCCGCCTAAGTCCGACGTGCGGAAATCGTACAATCACTTAAGCCGTGCAGCTGCCCAAGTTGCGCTGAATTTCCTATTACGGTATAAGTTTGACGCAACCCATACTTTGCACAAGTGGCATTAAACGTAAGGTCCAACTGATCTGACTCGTGTTAGTGTATTAAAGAAACACGTTTCCACCAGATTATTTTCTCGAAGGCTGGTGCATCGAACCGTCAGGGGGCACCGGTCGAGGAAATACAATGGGACACGCACACAGACGCCTTTCCCCCCACCCACCCCCCACCCGCTTTCCCCTACATCCCCTCCCTGCTCTCCTCACTGCTTTCTGCGAGACAGTGAGCAAGTGCTGGGCTCCATTAATGCAAACCGCACGAGTCAAAAAGTAGAGGGGATGTGAACCAAGTACAGCGTAACCTTGAGGGGGGGGGAAGAATAAAATCTGCAGCCACACAGTGACGGACGCTTCAATCTTCTGTCAGGGGATAAAATTCTTCACGATATTCATTGTATTTTTTAAATATGTTTTTAAAAAAAAATAAGATTTTACGTTTCGAAACGGCATTTACTCAATTAAGGGCTTTATTTTAAAATGAAGAAAATTGAAAAAAATTAAATAAAAAGAAGCAAAGAGATATTATCCCGACAATAATAATACAAAGTTCTTTAAGCTGATTCTTGCCGACTTGCAAGAGTCCGGTAGCGCAGTGGTCAGAGCAATTGCCTCGCAAAACCCGGGTTAGATTCCTGGTCGGGACGAAACCTTAGGCAAGTTTCCTTACCCTCACGCGCCTCTGTGTACCTAGCAGTCGTGTCTGTGCCCATTCAGGTGACGCTATCTGAAAAGAGAAGGGAGCTTCTCCTGGTGTCCTGGCCGACAATCCCCCAGATAAAACTGGTCACTCATTTCATGGCTCAGACTGTGGGACGTCACTGTGCCTACAACTACAGTCACTCCACTTCACTCCACGGTAAAATCCTTTCAAGCGCTGTGCGCAATTGGCTGCCAGAAAATACACAACATATCCTGTGAAGCGCTTTGAGACGTCTCAACGACGTGATATCAATCGCATGTATTATTATTACCGGCCAGGTGCAATTGAAAGAACCTGAACAAGTCTGTGCCTTCGATGATTGCCTTCGCCCCACCTGCACCACCCCCACCTTCCCCCCCAGTTCCAGATTACCCTCTGCGTTCCGTCAATGACCCCAGAGCTGATTTAATAGAAATGAGGTTGCCTGAAGGTTATGTCCCGCATCCGAGTGTTGCAACAGTGAGTAAGTGCTGCCCTCGGAAAGCTTCCAAGACAGCCAGAGAACATCCCCGTCCATTACTGGCTGCTTGTTTAATAGCAGCGGGCTGCGATTTGCCCTCCGCCCGCCCTCCTGCAACTGAACGCAAAACAGTCCCGACTTCAGTACAATAATGAGATCGGAAATCGTGCCTTCGAGACAGACCGGGGGCCTCGGAAACTCACGCTGCCGCGTTTTGGACGCGCTGGGCTATTTATTTATTTATTTATTTATTTACTTATTTACTTGCTTACTTATTTATTTTAATCAAACAAAGCAAAAGGAAAGTTGCAAATCTCCTAGACAGAACGCAAATATTAGCCAAGCTCCAGGGAAAGGAGAAAATAAAAATGATTTACTGGATGTGAACCCAGATCTCGTCTGTGCTCAGATGGACGCTAAATATACACCCTAATCTCAAAAAGAGATGGGAGTTTCCTCTCCCTTCCCCGCTCCCCCGCCACCCCTCACACGCACTGTGTCTGGGATGATAATTCTGCAGATAAAACTCTGGTTATTCGCTTCATGGCTGTTTGCGGGACGTTGCCGTGTGCAAATTAGCCGCTGGCGTTTACCTACATCCATCCCTTTTCCACCTCCTTCCCCCACTCCCGCTCCCCCCCCCCCAACTCGTGCCCTCCACCGATACATCTCTCTTTATTCCTGGCAAACTGAAGTGTTCACATTATTGTATTCATCTGCCACAATAGACACTGTATCGCCCAAATTGACAGTAGTTCCACGTGAATTTACTCACAGAGAAGGAAAGCGACAGACAGAATGAGAAAGAGAGAGAGAGAGAGAGCAAGAGAGAGAGACAGAATGTGAGTGAGCGAGAGTGCAAAAGACAGTGAGAAAGAGCAAGATAGTGTGAGACAGAACGTGCGTGAGAGAAAGAGACAGAATGCGAAACAGAGCGAGTGCGGAGAGAGAAAGGGAACGTGAGAAAGAGAGTGAGAGAATGTGTGTGTGTGTGTGTATGTGAGAGAGAGGGGAAGAAAAAAGCACCGCATCAGCAAAAGTTTTCATTAAAATTTTAGACAAATGATCTCCTTGTCCTTCTCCCCCACAGCCTGAGGCTCCACGCTATTTCTATGCAAATAACAACCTGCGAGTTTATATCCTATTATTTCCACCGGAGCCAGGCCAACATGACCTGAGACGCAAGAGAGGGAGGGAGCGAGTGGTCGTTGAAGTGTGAAAATATATATATATATTTTATATATCCACACACACACACAACGCCAGGAATCAGAGCCGAGAGGAGAGAGAGACAGACAGAGAGAGGAGAGAGAGAAAGAGAGAGAAAGCAAAACACTGGGAGAACATATTTATTGAAATTCATTCTGTGTCGATGATCGTGCTCAATCCATCTGCTTTATGTTATCATTTGCATTTCATGCCTCCTGGCTTGGATGTGCTGATACTCTGATGATGTGGTGTGAGGCCCACATTATCATTATTTGCAATTTTCACGCACAAGGTAGGGTCAGGGGACACAGACATTCTCGTGGCTGTAGCCCCTCTTTCGCTGCGAAAAGGGATGGAGGGGAAAGTGACACTACCCCTCCCGACCCACCCCCCCAGCACCTTTATCCACCCGCACACATTTCCGCAGCAAATTAAAGGCGACCTCTCGATACAAGTAAGATTCGAAACCCCCCCTCCACCACCACTCCTTTTCCTCCCCTCCCTCTCTCTCACTTCAAAGACCAGGGCTCACAGGTCGCCTGAATTATACCAGAGAAATTTGTGTCTCACAGCAACGAGACTCTCTCCTCACAGACTCCACACCACAGGGTCACACAGACAGGACGCGATGAGACAACTCGATACCCCTCGCTTTCCAAAATACCTGCCCTTACCCCCACCCCAGCTTTTAACCCCTGCCCCCACAGTCCTCTTAACATCCCTCACTCTCCCCCACCTCCTGCTTAATAGCTTGCTTTATATCCCTCACCCCATTCCCTCTTCTTTGATACCCATCATCAACCCACCTCACTTGATACCCTCGCCCCCCCCACCCCCCCTCACCTGATACCCCTCACGTCACCCGGAAAAAAATCGAAAGCGCCAGAGTGAAAGCCAGAAAATAGAGAGTGAGAGAGAAAAGAAAAGAGAGAGAGTGTGAGTGAGAAAGGGAGAAAGTGAATGAGAGAGATAGAGAAAGAGAGAAAAAAAAGAAAGAACGAGTAAAGATGGGGAGGGGGGGGAGGGCAAGGAAAAAAAATCAGATGGTGGTGGTGGTGGGGGGGGGGGGAATCTATTACAATGAAAACAAGATTACGCTGCTATTCTGAGGCAGACTTGGTTCTCGTACTTCCCAGCGTGTTCAGACGTCGCCCTGCCATTGACGACTCGCATCCTATTCCCGTCTAATCTGAACGAACCCGCCTTTTTGGTAACATTAGGTGAGTTTACATAGCGCAGACTCCATTAGGGTCCTCTCATTGTGTGACGAGAGGCAGTCTTCCTTGCGGGTTATTAAGGGGGAGGATTTCATTAGGAAACGGCCATCGACACACGACTGTCACTCAGTCACACCGACACGCCATAAATAATTCATCGTCTTCAAATAAATGCCGAGGCTCCAAATGGAAACACAAACCGGTTGTGCAATTGCCATTTTTTTTTAAAACACCTCTCAAGTATTTTTTTTGGTACTTGACTTGACTTTAGGATGTGATGAGGGAGATCGAAGGAGTAGTGGGGGCGGCTTTTTAAAGGTTATTTTCCTTTGGTCAGTCAGGTGTCTGACACACGCGAGCGGAATTGGACTGAGAGTTCTATGGATTGTTGTGGGGGGAGTGGGTGGTGGGGGGGGGCAGGGAGGGAAAAGGGGAAGAAATGCAGTTACGGGTTAACTGCTGGGAGTTTAATCAGCTAAAGCCACAAGTTTGCCGTTGAGGGCACTGTCTGCTTGCCCAGGTACTCTCTCCCTCTCCCCAAAAAGGATCGTGACGTTTGTTGGGCAAGGGGTATCGACGGATTCGGGGCAAAAGGCGGGTAAACAGGAGCCGAGGTGTGGATCAGCCATGATGTAATAGAACGGTGGAACAGGCTCGAGGGGCTGAATGGCCTACTACTGTTTCTACGGTCGACTCAAACCTCGCCCCCGCCACAAGGAAGAGAGATCGCAACTCTTACCTTGTTCAAGGCCCCGGCTCCAGTCAAGATGATGTGCGAGTTCTCCACCTGGATGGTCCTCTGTCCGAGACGGACCAGATAAGCCCCGATCCCGATTGCACGGCAAGTGACCTGAGGAGAATACAGGCAACATAATAATAACATAATAATAATCCTTGCATTTGATAGAGCGCCTTATCACATCGTTGAGACGTCTCAAAACTCTTCACAGGATACAGCAGGACCCCTCGAGCCTGTTCCGCCATTCAATTAGACCACGCACTTCAACTCCAATAGACCGTGCAGTGTAGTGACTGTGTATTTTGTGGGCCAAACGCAAAATAAGAGTCTGCCTGCCTGTCAGAGGGTCATCTCAGCGTCAGGCACGGTAACGACACTAACATAAGGCTTGCGAGACAAAAGAAGACCAAGGTCCATCCAGTTTGCCTTCCACCATCCTGGCACATGTCGTGTTCCAGACTATATACTGTATCTCACGATATTATTTCCTAACAGAAATCGATCTTGTTTGCTTTTGAAAGGATCCAGCCTTATCTTCTTCCACCCGTCTCCCTAGGAAGCCAGTTCCAACCATTCGTGTGTCTGCGGATCTGCTTTGAATTTACCCGACCTTCGGTCAATCGCAGGCCGTGTCCTCTGGTTCTAATGTTCTGGACCAGATTGAAATCTCAACTTAAAACAGCAACGATGGGAAGGCCGTTCGAGACGGTTTGACGTCATAGGAGCAGAGGCTTACCAGGTTCATGGTGATCGTCTCTTCGTATGCCAACGATGATTCCCCGGCAATCATTCCTGACCCCCTCAGGTTCTCCACCCCCAGACCGTCCTCCTTCCCGATAATGTCCGTTATTTTGTACCTGAAAAATTAAATCATCGTGAGCCACCGCTAAACCCTCTACACGTAACTTTACAAAGTCCCCCATCCGTCCCTCTGTCCAGGCCCCCCACCTCAGTGAGAGGCTGATCCCAGCCCCCTCCCACCACATGCCCCCCCACCACCACCCTGTGAGAATTGTCCCGTGTAAGTGATGACGGGTGGAACTCAGTTTGGTTTGGACGCAGTGATTAATGGGTTTCCACACGTCAAGACAACCGACTGACCCACGCCCCCAGCCCCCCACCAAACACCATCCAAAAATAACACTGACCGCTGCCCACCCCCCAGTTAGGTAACATTTGCATGACGAGTGACAAGTGTAACCAGAAACGCTTGCACTGCTGTACGTGGTCTAAAGTTTTGACCCCCAAATACCGCCAAAGCTTTCCAACGTCCCCACGTACCGAGACTCTCCCTTGTCCTCCACGTGCTCACAGTGCACGGAGTTCAAGGCGCTGACTTTCTTATAGTCCTGGGGTGTGAGGTACAGATACTTGAACCCCTGTAAAGGAAAGAGAAGCTCAACTACAACAACTTGCATGTATATACTGAGCTAACGCCTTCGGTACAATAAATTCATAATAATGACCCTGGGATTTGACATCGCGCCTTATCTCGTCTTCGAGACGTCTCGAAGCGCTTCGCAGGACGTACTGTAAAGCGAATCGACGGTGTATTTTGTGGGCGAATCGCGGCAGCCAATTGCGCACAGCGACGTCCCCACAAATGGTCGTGAAGTAAATGACCAATTTTATTTTTTTTAATCTGAGGGACTGTCGGCCAGGACACCGGAAGAGAGAGAGAGAAACTCCCTTTAACGTCCACCTGAACAGGCCGAAGGACAGGTATATCCTTCCACTTCCATCTCGAAACCCACAATTACAATTGTGTAGCGCCTTTCACGTCGGGAGGACGCCCCAAGTCGCTGGGTTCTGCCTCCCCCGTCTTACTCAGTGGGGGCACTTCACAACCCAACAACTCCCCGAGCGGAAAAAGTTCCCCCTTAAGCTTTTCCCCCTGGCAGCGATTGGGTTTAAGACCTTGTACGGGTCGGTAGAGTCCTCCCAGGCCACGTGAAACATGTGCCTGATCTCCTCGGCCAAACCGATCCTGGCTCCGCTGTTTGCCGCGATATAAATGCGCGGGATGCCCTTGGATCGGGCGAGCTCGGAGGCCCTCAGGAACAGGATGTCCTCCTGCGGCCCGAAGGAGCCAATCCTGTGGGTGATGTCGTTGCTGATGACCACGATGTCCCGACCCTTGGGGTACTCGGGAGACTTGAGGTGCATCTTCCAGGCCACCATTCCGATCTGCAAGGCAACGCAACACACAACAGGCAAAGTTACCACAACAACTTGCAGTCACACGGCACCTTTCACGTCGCGAGAAACGTCCCAAGGCGCTGGACAGTCGAGGAATTGGACCCGAGCTGGGAGTTGGGTTCAGACAGAGGGCAGGGAGTAGGAAGGTGACCGGTACGGCGAAGGTCTTGAGACGGCCCTTGAAGGAGGCGAGGGAGGTAGAGCTTAGTGCGGGAGAGGACACGAGCTGCAGAGTTCCAAGTAATGTGCAGCTGGTACCGCTATGCGGAGCAGAGACTGAGCCTGCAGAGCAGAGGAACCGGACACGTTGACGGAAGTTTTAATAGGTCGCTTAGGTCGGGAGGAGGAAGACCGTAGAGGGCTTTAAAGGTGACAACAACAAATGCAACAACAACAACAACAACAAAACCGCCACCAAACAACAACTTGCACGCTTCATATCATGATACGTAAGGTAGGTTTGATCTACCTCCTGCCCAACCTCGAGGGCAGAGCAGCTGCTACGTGGGAAGAAAGCTACATCGCTTACAGTTCTGGAAGTTGCAGAAAGGTTCGCTTTTGAATTTAAAACTACACACACACACAAATAATATCTCGCGCGGAAATAACTTTAGTGGCGAGAGGTGCCACCTAGAGCAGATATCGTGGAACTGCGTATGGGAAATTCACGGTTGAGCCCCCGCAACAACACTGCATAGAAACCCCAACCTGCCTTATAATAACAACAACAACAATCCTTGCATCTGATATAGCCCCTTGTCATGTCGTTCAGACGTCACAGAAGCGCTTCACAGGATACACCGTAAAGTGCAGTGACTTGTGTGTTTTGTGGGCGAAATAGTGCAGAACAAAGAAGGGTTAAAAATAGTTGCCTGGTGCCTCTTCATTCCCCCCCACCACCCCCCCCCCCCCCGCAGCCCACCCCCACCCCAAACACGCACCATTCCTCTGTCACAAAACTCCGCTCTGCTCATTAATTACTCCCTGTGCAGCGTAAAGCCAGGTCCAGTGTTATAAATGAGTCTTTTGCACCCAAAGCTCAAGCCTTACGTGACAGCACTGAATGAGCACTATATTAGAAGGTGCTGAGAGCTGCATGAAGTACCATTGCACAGAGCCAGGCCGAGACACTTCTCGCTCGCTCGCTCATACGTCTACTTTCTCTCTCTCTCTCTCTCTCGCACACGCTCGGGCCCTGGACTGCGAGCAGCGCTGTGTAATTTGAACCAGGAGCGAGCCAGGCTCCTCTTGGGAATCGTCTCATTTCCCCACAGTTTTCATCAGCCGGAGAGCGAGCGAGCGAGCGAGAGAGAGAGCGAAGCAATTTTTTGCGGCTGGCGTTAACCCCTCGCGGTGGGGAGTGATTTTTGGTCCCATCCTAGGATCATTCAGTCGTTTACTCTTCTCCTCCCCCCCCCCCCTCCACCCTACTCAACCACATTCAATAATAACTAATTTTTATATTATGGGGGAAAGTGAGGTGGGTGGGGTTTGGGGGGGAGAAAGCACCCTTCTCTTTTTGAGGATTGCCACAGGAATCTTTAATAAAAAGAAATAATAATAATCCTCGATAATGACGCCCTCAAAGAGTTTCGCGGGTATTTACTGTGAAATGCGGCGATTGTTCTTTTGCAGACCAAAGCGGGAGCACAAGTTGACTTGCGCTCAGCGACGACTCTCACACACAGCCGTGAAGTCAGTGAGCAATTTTATCTGGTTGGATTGTCGGCCAGGACACCTGGGGGAGAGGGGAGGGGGTGCAGGAGAAATTCCCTTCTCTTTTCGAACAGTGCTATGGAATCTTGCTATGGAACATCCACCTGAACAGGCAGACGGGACCTCGGCTTAACGTCTCATCTGAAGGACGGCACCTCCGTCGCCTCACTGGAGCGAGAGCCTGAACTACCTGAGCGGATGTGAGGATTGAACCCGCAATCTCTGGACTCGGAGGTGGGAGTTCTACCAACTGAACGGACACACACACACACACACACACATCATAAAACCATAAGACGTAGGAGCAGGAATAGGCCATTCGGCCCCTCGAGCCTGCCCCGCCACTTAATAAGATCATGGCTGATCTTCTAACCTAATTCCATTTACCCGCCCTATCCCTTAATCACTTTCGGTTTTAAAAATCTATCAACCTCAGTCATGAATATGAACGCACACAGACACACACACAGACGCACACACACAGAGACACACACACGCTCTCTCCCCCTCTGTCCCCACCTCTCTCTCTCTCCCTCGTGTTTGTGGAGGCTGGGGTGTGTGCGCGTGTGTTTGCTCCTCACTCCCACTCACCTCGTTCCCTCCCGGAAGTCGGTTCATCTGCACCAGCTGTCCCTGACTGTCCAGCACCAGCTCCGTGTATGTCAGGATCTCGGTGGACAGGGAACATTCCGGTAAATGGGCTTGGATTTCCATCGAGGTCCACAGTTTGAGTAGAGCCTGGGTGAGGGCGGCGGGGATGGGGGAGAAGAGCGAGCGAGAGAGAGAGGGGGGGAGAGAAGAAAGCAAGTGAACGAAAGGACTGTTTTTGAACAGAACAAAAGAAAAAGATTCCTATGAAAAGGGACATGCGTGTGGATTCATGCGCTCTCAGGCAAGCGCACATGAACGTTATATTCACACATACGTGTACGCTCGTGCGCACTGGCACATGTGCTTTTGCGTACAAGGACGGCCCCCAGAATCTATACAACAACAGGTTACATTTGCACAGCACCTTTTACGTCGGGAAGTGACGTCCCAAAGCGGAGATAAACTACCTCTATAAAACGCCAGAGTTCTCCACCGCCATCACAGAACGAGGCCATTCGACCCATCGTGCGTGTACCTACAGCGCTGTCCACTCTATCCTCCTCCCCCCGCCCCCCCCACCCCAGCCTAGTAAACGTTTTACCTGTCGGAACATTTCCGGAAAGTCGTACACGTAAGTGGTTCCGAGGGACTGAGCCTGGAAACGTTTAGACTGGAGCAGGTCCTTGGTGACGTAGGGTGTGTTGATCAGCATTCCGTGCAGAGGACCCTGCTTATCTCCGTAAGCCTGGAACATGATCTGTGTGTATACCAGCGGGCGAGAAAGACAGAGACACAGTTAGACAGGGGGGAGATGAGAAGGCGGGGAGCGGGGGGGGGTTGGGGGAGAGAAGTTGGGGGTTGAGAAGGGGCAGAGAAAGTGGGGCGGGCGGGGTGGGACGGGGGAAAGAACCTTTTATTGTTTTGTCTTGAAAATATTTTTCCACAAAAGTCGCTCTGTTGAGATGTTAGAGGCGCCAAAGCTCAATCTTAAAGAATGTTTCTCTTGGAGAGAGAGAGATTACCTCGACCTGGTTCAACCCCCTCCCTCCCCTCAAACAATACACGCTTCGTCTACAACAACATGCATTTATATCGCACCCCTCACCCCCCCTCGCTCTCTCCGCCCTCACTCCTCTCTCTCCTGCCCCCCCCCCCCACCCACTCCCCCACCGCCCCACTTCACTCTGCTCACGTGTTAATTCCTGAGAGTTCAAAGAACTCGGACACGTCATCAATTGCATTTGTGAGGCGAAAGGTTCTTTTAAGAAGAAAACTACGAGAGAAAGAGAGGAATATCTCAGGGTAAGAAAAATATCAGTAGTAGACAGCTCACCTCTCTGCCCTCTCTGCCACAGGGATTGGTGTATTGTGTATGGGGGACCTGAAAAGAGACAAAGGATATGTGCGAGAGCGAGAGAGAGAGAAAATAATATTAAAGTTTTTTGTAAAAAAAAGACAAAATAGTGATAGTAAAACTATCCTGAGCTCTCATCAACCCCACCCTCACCCCACCCCACCGGAGGAAGGGAGATTCCATTAAGCCGACCTGGCAATAATAATTATATACTGAAATAATATACGATAATATTCCTTGCATATGATGCAGCCAGGGCCTGATCACGTGGTGGAGATGCCTCTCAAAAGCGCTTCACGGAATACACTGTAAAGTGGAGTGACTGTCCATTTTATGGGCGAAACACGGCACAGCCAATTGCGCACGGCAGTCGTGGAGTGAGTGACCGTATTTTTTCTCCCCCTGGAATCATTGGTAACTGGACTTGCCCCCCCACCCCACCCCTCCCGAGACCCTGCTTAATCTAAGATCGCGTCGCTTTGCAACAAAAAGATTCAGCGCAAATCCCTGACATCTCCCCGGCTCCATCACCTGTCCGGTCCTGGAGTTGGTCACCTCCTTGTACAGGCTGATGTCTAAGTAGTAACCGGACTCGTTGGTTAGGAAGAGGCGGATGGGAATGGCCTTCCCCGTGGGAGTCAGGCGGATGTTGATCTTCAGCTCGGCTTGGAGCACCCGCAGTTTCCACAGCCGACTGCCGTACCTCATCACCATACTCCGCACGGACTCCTCAATCTGAAACAGCAACAAATGACAACAATTTACACTGCGCCCTCCCCCTTCTCACGTCGGGAGGACGTCTCAAAGCCCCGGACAGTCGGGGATTAGGGGGACCCGAGCTGGGGGGAGGGAAGGGGGGGGGGGTTGGGAATCTGGAGGGGTGGAGGGCAGGGAGGGGTTAGGGGTAAAGAGGGTGACCAAAGGCGCGGTCGAAGAAGAAGCAGATTTTGAGACGGGAGTTGAAGGAGGGAGGGAGGCGAAGGGACTGTGGGATGGAGTTGCAAAGGGTGGTGGGGGGAGGGAGAAACGTGGAGCGGAGGGAGCGGACAGGGAACCTCATCGAGAGGCCGGTCAAGTCTCCAGTCAACCCTCTCTCGGATCAAACGTTGGTGAATGGCGGCCCCCGCCCACCACCCCACTCCCCCGGGTCAGTCACCAGTTAACCGCGCTCTCGGGTGAAGGGAAGATAAGTGAAGCGGGCTGCCCCCACCTTGGAGGGGTCCATGATGACCGTGGGCACGAAGTTGAGGAAGATGTGGTTGCAGTCGGTTCGCACGTTGGTATTGTTAAACGCCACCTCCAGTTCGTCCATGGCCTCCAGCAGCAGCCGCTCCCCTTCGTTCTGCAGGTACTCGAACGAGGCCTCCTGCAGCCGGAGTAGGAAGGACACACGGCGTTAAGAGTGAGCGAGGTATTATTTCGGGGGGTTGGGGTTGGGGTTTGGGGGGGTTTGGGGAAGCGAGGCTGAGTAAAACTCAGCGAAAGAGCGGGTTCCCCTTTAAGTCGTCGTCGGGGAAGACGCCTCAAAAAAGCCACGACCGACTGTGGAAACCGCTGATCGGACCCAAACGGTGGAAACCAAACCTATTCTCTCTCTTCGGGGAAAGAGAGATGAGTCTGATACAAACAACAGCCCCCCTCCCTCCACCCCCGGACACCCCGGAACACAACCCCACCCCCCCCCCAAAAAAAAACAATCGACAGTACGTGGACGAGTCGGGGGGTACGGGGGTTAAAGGCAGAACCGGGCCGTGGGTATCGGAAGCCCGACGAGGAACGGAACGGCACAGCGACATCCGCGACCCGGAGTCCCCTCGGGCTCGCGCTCACCTTGGTGACCAGGTCGGAGTGGCGGATGATGGCCCGCACGAAGAACCTGTAGTCCGTCACCTCGGTCCCCGCCTCCACCTTGGCCGCCCCCAGGTACAGGTGCATCTTGTGGTTGGCACAAGGCATGGCTGTCAGGTCGAAGTTCCGCATCCGGTTTAGCTCCAGCTGGAAAGCCAGAGCCGGCTCCAGGTGCCGGTAAATCCTGTCCTCCTCAAACTGTTGGGGTGGGGCAGGGGGTGGGGGAGAGGGGAGAGGGAGGGAGAGAAAGAGTGGGGGAGAGAGAGAAGGTCACAAAGAAAAAGAAGCAATTGAGTCACTCCACAAAGCCCATCTCAAAGCGCTGTACAGGATTTGACTATGAAATGCAGGGGTCGTTGTGCATTTGGTGTAGCCTTCATCCCCCCACCCACCCCCCACCCACACCCACCCCTACAGCTCAGCGGGTAGCCCTCTCGCCTCTGGCTCAGAAGGTTGTGGGTTCCAGCCCCCGCTCCAGCACGCGCAGCTCGGGGCCTCTTTAAGGCTGATTTGTCAAGAGGTGAGAATCCGCAGTATGGGTTCGGAGACACCGGGGATGGAATTCCCGAGCTGGGGAGTGGGAGTGGGAGGGGGTGGGGGAACGGTGGGGTAGTGGGTCGTGGTGGTGGTGGTGGGGTGGGGGGGAGGGGGGGGGAAGGAGCGCGTTGTGGTAACTAACCGAGCAAAGCTCCAACAAACCGAGAGTGTCAAGTCCTCGTCATCCATTCCGCTCTGAAAGGTGACAGCGCGAGGCAGGGCAGTGATATTTACGCCTCGTATTTTATTTACAAAGCAGGATTAGACGCACAAGCCACATTACCCGAGGGGGCAGTGGGGGGGGGGGGGGTGGGGGGGGGCGCGGAGGGATAATCTACTTCACAAAAGCAAAGGACTCCCGAGCTCTGATACGCCCCCTACTGTGTTGACTGATGGAGCTTTTTGTGATCAGGCTTTTACATCTCATCAACCAGAAAGAACCGCGCAGGCACAACACTCCCAGGTTTGGAGACTATTGCAGCGCGGTTCTTCCAGTATAATAAAGCTGTCTCTCTCTCTCTCTCTCTCTGTGTCAGCCATTTCACCCCCCCCACTTCTCCCCACCGAAAAAATTCTAGAGCTGCGCAAATACCTCATGCTCTTAGCCTTAAGATCGCGCACTTAAAATCGGAGATGGCGTGGAAATTTGGTGCGAGAGTGGACGCGGGGCAAAGGAGGCGCTCTGCACGCCTGCTTTGGAGTTTCACGAGAAGAAGCCTATTTTGCGCCGGTTGTATTATTATTAATAATAATAATAATAATCCTTGCATTTGATACAGCGCTTTGTTGAGACGTCTCAAAGCGCTTCAAGGAATATACTGTAAAGTGGGAGCGAAACACGGCGAAACAGTCATGGATTGAGGGAGCTTTACTTTTTGGGGGCGGGGGTGGGGGTGGGAGGAGAGTGTTACTGGAGGATGCTTCACAGGACTAAATGGGAAGTGTAGTAACTGTGTACTGTATCGCTCCCAGTACCTTAAGCTGCTTACCTTGTCTCTTGCTCGGAAAGTAAAGAACTTGGGGAATTCTCTCTGTTTAAAAAGAAAAGAGGGTTTGGGGAGGGGAAGAGAAACACGGAGCACGGTTATTGTGCATTTTAAAAAAATCACCCCGAGCAACGACGTGACATGTGAGAGAGGGCGGCAAATAACCCAAAAGCTCTCGCGCTCGGAGCGCAGGGGGAGAGAGAGCGAGCGAGCGAAAGAGAGAGCTGTAAATCAACATCAGCGCCCAGCAAACGATCAAAGACAGCAAACGATCAACGATCAATAGTGTGTTCGAAGGCAAGCGCGGCAGCCAATTTGTGTGCAATAGTGTCCACAAACAGCCACGAGGCGAAGGACCGATTTTACCTGGTGGGGAAGGGGTGGCGGGGGAGATTCTCGGCTGGGACACCGGTTTGTGTTTTTTACTCCCGTGGAGGGCAAGGAGGGTAGGGGCAGGAGGGCGGCCGAAAGAAAGCGGGGGCGAAGGGGAGGATCTTGAGACGGGCCTTGAAGGAGGCGAGGAAAGGAAAAACAAACTCCCTCTCTCCCTTCCTCCGCTTAAATCAAATCAGTGCCAGTTACATTAAACCGAGCCCTGAAGATCAGTTGAGACGTTTTGGGGAGGGCATTAGCTCCTGCTGTGAGCCGAGTAGTCATCCATTTCCGAGACAATCATAATAATGTGCTTAATTTAACTGTTGCAGGCGCCCCGCAACTCAGCAAATGTGAAAACGAGCAGCAAAAAAAAAAAAAAACGGAATCATTTTAGCCAGTTATTGCATTGATAATCAGGTTAAATGTTAATAAGAAGAGATTAGCTACTTATTGAACCATCTACTCAAACCAAACTCTCCTCCTCTCTCCAACTCAATTCCCCCCGCCCACAGCCCACCGCCCCCGCCCACCCACCATCCTACCAATCCATCTCCCCCCCCCCCCCCCAGGATGCTTATTAAAGAGACAGTAAATAAAATTAGCGAGTAAAGGGTTCTGCGGATTGTTTTACATTAATGGGGGAAGGAAATGTACAGGGAGCAGAAACAGCTGACCGTCTCCCCTTCTGCACCGTTAAGTGCGTAATATTAACCGTTTCCCAGGATTTTAATGTGGTAGATGTAGACCTGATATTGCTCGTGGTCTTAGCCTCTGGGGCAGGGGGGTGGGGGGGGGGGAGGGGTGGGGGTAAGAGTTTAAGAGGGTGAGGATCTCGAGCAAGATACTCTAATCGAGGCTGGATTTTCGCAGAAGAGTTTCCAAGAGTAACAAAGTTATGAGGTTCCTCTCACCTAGGGCCTTGTGGAGACAGAGTGTGTATGTATTATATCAGACAGTCCCAATCGCTGACTGCCCAGCGCCTTGGGACGTCCTCTCGACGTGAAAGGTGCTATAAAATGTAATTTTGTATTGTACTGTAAAGTCCTGATAACTCGACCCTGCCTCTAACTTGCCAGTAACCACTCGGGGCATCTGTCAGCTGTCGAAATCCAGGTAACTCGTCACTGAACCCCCTTTCCCCCTTGGAGTGTCGAGTTATCAGGAGTTTACTGTGTGTACATATTTATTCTAGACGTAAACGTGTGAATGTTACGTAAAATATTCGTGCCCAATCTTGAAATGTAAAGATTCCAACAACAGACCGGTGAATTGCGGCAAGGTTTTAAGAAAGTGGGGGAAAAAAAAATCTACCCCACTGCGCCCCCAAAGACAGGCTCCCCTCCCTTCACCGAAAGAGACAGCTCTCGGAACGCTCTATCTCTCTCTCTCTCTCTCCAAGCGTGTCCGACTTACGTGGAATCTTTGATCCACCTCGTAGTTGCACTGTTTCCTGAAATCCTTTGGCACGAACCAGGAAAAAATAAAAAAAACACAAAAGACAAGAAAATAGCTGTTAGCTTCTCTCCCACACGAGCACGCACGCCCCCCCCCCAAATCGATGGCGCATTTTTACTCGCTTCCCTTAACTCACTGGCACAAGAGACGAGAGCTTATATGAGAAAAAAATTCCCCGCTCGCTCAAGAGAGTTGGCGGGATGTGGAAACAGGTGAGGTGGTAAAGGCAGAGGCTGTTGTGGGTTTCAATAATAACAATATTAATAAGTATTTGATATCTATCGCGCCTTATCATGTCTTTGAGACGTCTCAAAGCGCTTCATGGAATATACCGTAAAGTGAATTGACTGCATATTTTGTGGGCGAAACGGGGCAACCAATTGCGCACAGAAGCGTCTCCACAAACAGTCGTGGATTGAAGTGACCGAGATATTATTATTATATTTTTTCTTTTTATTATTTATTACCCCCGGCAATCGACTAACAACCGGGTTCCTACTTACTGCTGGGTAAACAGAGGCGTGTGGAGTAAGGAAACTTGCCCCACGTTTCGCCCTGCCCCGGGAATCGAACCCAGGTCCTCGCGCTTGCGAGGCGAGTGCTCGCTAACCACCGAGCTACAGGACTCCCATGAATATACTGTGATTGCGTATGACTAGGGTGAAGTGCGGCAGCTAACTGCACTTTGCCAAGAGGTGAAGGAATCCGTCAATACCTTCTGAGCCACAAGAAAGGTCAAACGACGAATGCCGTGGTCGATCAGAACAGATTTCTGAAGAAGAGAGAAAACAAATTAAAATGGGACACAGTGAGGTGTCTCAGCGAATCGCTCCTATAACACGGGGAACAAGTCTACGCCTCTCTTTCCCTCCCTCACCCCTCCCAGCCGCTGAACACCTGAAACTCCCGTCTCTTTTTGAATTCCCGCCACAGGATCTTTACCTGGGGCAGGAACAGCCGGGACCTGGGTTTAATGGCTCATTTGAGGGACGGCGCGCTCAAAATGTGGCGCTTACCTGCACCCAACACCCCTGCCCAGCCACCCACCCACTCACTCGCTCTCTCATCCACTCACCCACCCACTCACTCACCCACCCACTCTCTCACCCACCCACTCTCTCACCCACCCACTCTCTCACCCACCCACTCTCTCACCCACCCACCCACTCACTCTCTCTCTCACCCATCCACCCACTCACCCACTCTCTCACCCACCCACTCTCTCACCCACCCACTCTCTCACCCACCCACCCACTCACTCTCTCTCTCACCCATCCACCCACTCACCCACTCTCTCACTCACCATGGAATGCATGAACTCCTCAAACATCACCGCCAACCCTTCGTCATCAATGCCATTGTCTATTTTGATGCCCACGTTGAGGATGTGAATGGGTTCGTCTCTCATACTCTGCAAATTCAAAAAAAAACACAAGGGACAGAGAGAGAGAAATATTTTTATATACGTCGAAAATAAAACTCTTCAAAAGGTCACCGTGGCTCCCGACGTCTCTCCCTCCTCCCGACCTCGTCGCCTCGCTCTCACCTTATTGTCGTCCTCGTCGTACAGGGAGGCATGTCCCGGTTCGGGGAAGGTGGGGCTTGGGGGCGGGGAGTCGGAGAAACAGCTGGTCACTTCCTGGAAGTTTCTGAAATAAATAAAACAATAACAATAATAATAATAATACTTAATCCTCGCATTTGATACAATGCCTGATCCGGTCGGAAGGACGTCTGAAAGCGCTTCACAGAGTGCACTGCGAAAAAAAATGGCACCGACTGTGTATTCGCAAGCAAACACGGCGTCCAGGTGTGTAATGGTTCGCGCTCATGGCATAAAGTAACTCCTTCATTCTCTGCTCCCAACACTTCAACCATAAATCCACGCCAGTTGTTCGCCCAGAATCCCTTTTTATACCCGCCTGGTCTTCTTCTATTGCTTTCTAGTTAGTTAATTAATCAATTAATTAATTAATAATAATCCTTGCATTCGATACAGTGGTTTATCACCCGGTTGAGACGTCTCAAAGCACTTCATCAACGAGGATACACTGTAAAGTGGAGTGACTGTATGTTGTGCACAGCAGCGTCTCGGTCATGGATGGAAGAGACCGATTTATTATTGCTCTTATCTTTTTCGCCAGGAAACGAGGCTACTGTCCTCACCTGACAAAGTCCTCGAAAGTGCGGAAGGAGACCATGGCCCCCATGCGCTGGCAGGGGGGAGTGAAGGCCGTGTCCAACAGTACGTCGCTCACGCTCGCCACGTGCATCATCCCGTAGTGATTGAGGTTGGACGAGAAAGACATTCTGGGCATCCAGGGCACAAAGGGCAAACTGTTAGAACCAGTGATAGAAAGAGAGAGAAAAGAGGGAGAAAAGCGAGAGAGAGAGAGAGAAAAGCGAGAGAGAGAGAGAGAAAAGCGAGAGAGAGAGAGAGAGAGAGAAAAGCGAGAGAGAGAGAGAGAGAGAGAGAAAAGTGAAAGAAAGAGAGAGAGAAAGAAAGAAAGAAAGAAAGAAAGAAAGAAAGAAAGAAAGAAAGAAAGAAAGAAAGAAAGAAAGAAAGAAAGAAAGAAAGAAAGCAAGAAAGCAAGAAAGAAAGAAAGAAAGAAAGAAAGAGACACAGAGAAAAGAGAGAGACAGACAGAGAAAGAGAGATGCAAAAAAGATATTACAAGCGGGGTGTTTGGGCTGGGGGGAGGGAGGGGAACTTGTACGATACCTGTTCAGCGTAGGGATGTTGCCTCTGAAATCGAAACAGAGTGTAATAAAGTGAAAATCAATACAAGTCGCTCAACTAAACCTCGCTGCTGTTATTACAGTTGTAAGCGATAATATGTAAACACGCACACACACACCCAACCACTACACACGCACACACCCAACCACCACACACGCACATACACACACAACCACCACACACGCACACATACACAACCACCATTACACACACAACCACCATCACACACACACAACCACCACCTGCATCCACCCACGCATGTGACACACATACACCCACACATGTGTGAACACTCTCACACACACATGCAGGCACGCCCCGGGGGGAGTGTGTGTTACCTGTTCGGGTGGGACGTGGGCAGCATAAACTGGAACTCCACAATGCAGGTGCCGTCCTGCAGCTGCCGATGTTGAACGCTGTTCAGCTCGTACGCGATGTAAGCCCTGCGGACGTACACCTGCCCCACCACACAGGCACAGACACAGACAGTGAGCAACACAGAACACAGCCACACGGCAACTCCCCAGGTTAAAATATAATAATCCTTACATTTGATAAAGCGCCTTATCACTACACACACACACACATACAGACACACACACGCACAGACACCCACATGCACAGACACACACATAGACACACACACACACACACACAGACACATACACACAGCACACACACACAGAGACACACAACACATAGACACGCACACTCCACACAAATGAACCAAGAGAGCACGGTTGGCGCGGGGCCGGGGGAGTGGGCGGCACTCACCTCCAGAGCCGCCATTCTCACCACCTGGTTGCTGTGGTAGAAGAAGTTGGGCAGCACGTCGAAGATGGAGGTCTCAGACAGGATGAGTTTCTGCCAGAAGGAAAAGGCTCGTGAGAATTTCACCGGCGAAAACCCGGGATTACCCGGGGCAGCACACAGAGTCGGCAAAAATCAAGCGGGAGCTGGGTAACAGGGCGGAAACGATGCTGGAGGCACAATTATAATAAGAACCCTGGCATTTGACACGGTGCTTTTCACACCTGGTGAATGTCTCAAAGCGCTTCCCAGGATTTAACGTGAAGTGTTCCTGTGTATGTTTGTTGGCAAAATCCCCAAATCCCTCTGCCTGACTCTCTCTCCCCCCCCACCGCCCCCCACCCCGGTGTTTCTGGGTGCGTTCCCCTGATTACCTGGAGGTTCTCGATGCAGAACTGATGCCCGTACATGTCGATGGCCGAGAGGAAGATAGACTCCACCTGGTTATGCCGAAGCTCGTAGGACGGCAAGTGCGACGCGATCAGGACCTGTGGCGCAGAACAGCACAAACACCGAGACACTGAGACACAGGGTCTAAACCACACACACTCTGAGACACAAAGTATACCACCCCCACACACAAACACACACACAGAGACACAAAGTCTAAACCACACACATACACTGAGACACAGGGTCTAAACCACACACACACAGACACAAAGTATACCACCCCCACACACAAACACACAGAGACACAGATATAAACCACACATGCTGAGATACAAGGTATACCAGCCCTCCCCCCCCCCCACACACACACACCCTGAGACACAAAGTATACCACCCCCACACACAAACACACACACACAGAGACACAGGGTCTAAACCACACACACACACACATATTGCAGGGTAGGGTCCCAGAGCGCTTGACAGAGACGGAGCCCAACATCGAGCCAGGGGGAGGGGGGGAGGAAGATCTTCAGGCGCGACTGGAAGATGGGGAAGGAGGGCGCGAGGCAGAGGGATTGAGCGAGGAGTGCGCGCGAGTGTGGGGTGGGGGTGCGGATTCTCTCTGACCTGTCGGGCTCTCAGAGCCACCTTGGCGTTGGTAGTCTTGCTGAGTTGAGTCAGCTCCGTCAGGATAGCGATCAGCTCATCGGTCAGGGTAGGGTCCCGGCCACACAGCTGATCCTGGAGACAACAGACGCGCAGAGCGAGGAAGGTCGGGATTCACACTCAGACCAAAGCTTCAAAGCGTTCAGATGTTAAACACAAGCGAAATCTCCATCTCTCTGTCTACCCTTTTCCAAACTATTCACAAACCATTCAATACTGTGCAGGACGGTGGGGGAAATGCACTTAAAACGGTCGCAAAATAAAAAAGGAGATGGGGGGGGGGCCCATGGGAGGCCATAGGGGGGAAAAGGCAAAAAAAAACAAATTTTCGCTCCAACTAGATTAGGTAAGATTTTGAGCTGAAATAATAATAAAAGTAATAATAATGCTGGCATTTGATACAGCGCCTTATCACGTCGTTGAGACGTCTCAAAGCGCTTCACAGAATATAATGTAAAGCGAATTGACCGTATATTTTGTGGGCGAAACGGGGGGCAGCCAATTGCGCACAGGATTGAGCGATTCCTTTTTTTTCCCCCGAAAGTTTTCTTTTAAGTAGTAAGTTCGAAGTGTGTGTGTGTTGGGGTGTGGTTGTGAGTTTCTTTGCCGTGCTTAAGAAAATATATAGCCAAAGCGTTGAGTATCAAACACAGACTGCCTGCATTCCACCCCCCCCAACACCCCCGCACAGTCTCTCTCCCCCAACCCCATCTCCTCCGCTTTATCCCCCCTCTCTCTCCCCCACCTCCCCCACCACCTCTCTCTCTCTCTCTTCTCCGCATAACATAACATCGGTGAACAAAGCCATCTCCGCTCTGTGTAAGTGGCTAGCACCTCCATGACACCCCGATGTAATTACACACTTCAGTGACTGGACTCTGAAGAAAATTGAAGGTCTGCCCTGAGAACAGCTGGCGTCTCGCTCTTCCCATCGCCACTGCCTGATTACATGAGGAATGAACAGCCCGGCTCAAAGCCACTCCAGAAATCTCAGAGGAAATACCGCTTTGTGTTAGAATAATGAGATTCTTCGCAGACGAGCATTACTTAAAATCACGGGACGAGGGGAAAAAAAAATAAAATAGAACAGAATAGAAATGAAACGAGGTGCGGGTTCCTGGCTGCGGCTCGGGATTAGCACGGAGAGTTGGGGAGGGGGTGGGGTGTGGGGGGTGGTTGGCGGGGGCACAGGCGGGTGAGAGAGAGAGAGAGCGCAAGACTCACGATGAGCATTGTCACCAGCAGGTTTTTCTTGGTGACTTGGGCGTGGGAGAAGATGTAGTTCAGGACGGTGCTCATGTCTCCCTTGTGGTCCTCTCGCAGAGCGAACACACACTTGTCATAGTGGCCTGTGGTTCGAGAGATAAGAGATAAAGAGATATTGTTGCTGTATATGTATATATATATAGAGAGAGAGAGAGAGTCTTCTCACATCTCAAAGCGCTTCACGGAATATATACCTTAAAGCAAACTTGACTGTATATTTCGTGGGCATTTCGCAAAGTCTCAAAGACATAATAAGGCGCTCGATCAAAAAAATTGCAAGGATTATTCTTAGCATTATTCCAGAAAACTCATGATAATTTGTCTCTCCAAGGGAAAAAGGATCAATGACGAGTTATCAGGAGCACGGGGTCAGGCATACATATGAACGCAGTACATGAATAAGTACTGCCGATATATTAATAGGGTAATGAGAATGACTTCAGTGGTAGGGACAAGTTAAGCCAGGGTTGAGTTATCAGGAATTTACTGTACAATAATAAAATAACAACAATCCTTGCGTTTGGTCAGGTTTTCACGTCAGGTGGACTTCCCAAAGCTCTTCGAAGGATATATTGCAAAGTGCAGTGACTGTGAATTTTGTGGGTGAAATGCGGCAGCCAATTTGCACTCAGTAATGTCCCACAAACAGCCACCAATTTTAAGTAATTTTAATTATAAGTGAGCCACAATTTTATTCCGGGGGCTTGTTGGCCAGGAAAACTCCCTTCTCTTTTTCAAATCCCTATGAGCCTATGTCCTCTAGTTAGCGACACGGGCCACTGGAAATAATTCACGTCATCAAAACCATTCGATCAGGTCTCTTTCTCAGCCTTCTCCGTTCTTGCGAGACCAGCCCCGGCTTCTCTGATCCTTTCCACGTACGTACAGGGTGACCAAAAAAAATCGTGATTATCTATACCTTCCGCTTTGCCCCCTTCTCGCCCCTTTTTCAAGTCCCGCCTGAAGATCCTTCTTCTCCGACCATGCTTAAAAGTCACACCCTCCCACCATCCCGCCTCGGAGTCAGGCTCCGCCGCTGTTAAGCGCTCTGAGACTCTACCGTGCCTGGAGGGCACTATATCATTGCAAGTTGTCGCGGTAGACGTATTGGACGTTGTGAGAGGGCATCACGGCTTGTTGGACACCCTGCGGGACCTCCCACCGTTGGGACCGCCCGAGGGAACCTCCGCTGCTCCCCCTCCCAACGTGTCTTTTCTGTACAAATATTAGTCGATGCACGATCGATGTACGATCGAGTCCTCGTTGGGCGTTTGATACCCGCGCGGCAGCTTGGCGAGGAGTTCCCTTTCAGCTGCAATGCCCCCAAGCTGACGGGTCACAAAATGGTGCGTGAGTGCCACCTACTGGTGAAACAGCAGCGATGCAACCAACGCAATACATAATAATAATAATAATAATAATAATAATAATAACAACAACCCTGGCATTTGACACGGCGCCTTACCAAGTCTTCCGAGACCTCTCAAAGCGCTTCACGGGATATACTGTAAAGCGCATTGACTGTATATTTTGTGGGCGGGCGGATCACGGCAGACAATTGCGCACAGCGGCGTCCCACAAACAGTCGTGCATTGAGTGATCAAATTATTAGGGATTATTAACCACCGTCCGTCCCCCCCCACTCCTGGAAATCGATCCGCCAATCGACTAACAACCTGATCACTGCGGGGCAAGCAGAGGTGTGCCTGCGGAGTAAGGAAACTTGCCGAAGGTTTGGCCCGGCTCGGCGAGGGCTCTAACCACTGAGCTACGGGACTCCATTTGTACACCTCTATCGTCACTTCTTCACTGGCTCTCTGAGAATGCAATCCATTCAATGCCGCTGCCCTATACTAGACCCCTTTACCCCTTCAAGCCTCGAGCTTTTTTTCCAGCTACTGCCTCGGCCACTCACCTTGTTGGAACTGGATCTCAACCTTCAGGTATTGTCGGAGAAGGTCCATGACGACCGCTTTCATGTGACCCCGGATTCCACTCCGATATCTGAGTGAGACAGAAAGAGAGAGAGAGATAGAGAGAGAATGAGTGAGACAGAAAGAGAGAGATTTGCTGCCCGCAAACTGGAGAGTTTTTGTTTTTTCCCCCCCTTTATAATATCCCGAGTTGACCTAAGCTTTTTTTCCCTGATTAAAAAAAAGACAATCGGAGACAGAAATTTTTAATCCATCTAAAAAAAAATGGTGTGTGTGTGTCTCTGTCTGTGTTTCTGTCTGTGTGGCTGGGTGTGGGTTCGAACCCACAACCCTCCCCACCCAACTTTCCCCCGAGCTGCCGCTCTCACCTCTGCACCAGCTGCACGATGCTCTGCGTGTTCATGAAGAAAACCTCCCGCTCGGACTTCCTGTTGAGTGTCGCAGCGTGGCTGTCCAGTATGTTGGCGATCTGAAGGCGGGAGGTGAAACCCGTGAATAACAATGATAATAATAAAATCCACAACAATAATAATAATAACCCTCGCGTTTGATCCAGCGCCTTATCGTGTCGTTGAGACGTCTCAAAGCGCTTCCCGGGGGATATGCCGTCAAGTCTGAAGCTCTGCGCCAATCGGCCGCCGCGTTTCGCCCGCAAAACACACAGTCACCGCGCTGTATTTGTTAGGTCAGGGTACGAAGGGATACTGGTATGAAGCGAAACTGCGTCAAACGTAAGGATTAGAAGGCGCTGGCGGTCGCCGGGAGGTGGGGGTCTGCTCCGTTGCTCTGCCCACTGACCCCAGCGCCGTGCCACTCTTCCCCCTCCGCGCCTACCTGCTGGCTGGGGAATTGGCAGAGGACAGAGGTGATGTTGCTGGCGTACTGCGCCATTTCCTTCTTGATGCATTTCTCCACGGCCGGGGGAATGCGGCCCGACACGCTGGTCATGATGTCCTGCAGCTCCAGCAGGGGCAACGAGGGGTCCCTCAGGGTCTTCATCAGCCGCTCCACCCAGTCCTTCACCTGCCGCAGGAGGGAGGAACGTCAAAATAACACAGTCCCTGCGTGGGTGCGCGCAACAGTGTGTGTGGCACGGTGTGTGTGTGTGTGCGTCTCTCTGTCTGTGTGTGTGTGGCTATGCGTGCGTGAGAGTGAGTGTGTGTGTGCGTCCGTGCGTGCGCACCTTGATGGCAAAGTAATACTCTGGCAGGCAGTAACCGTTCATGATGTTGCCCAGATTGTCCAGGACGTAGTGGTAGACCCTGTGTAGCTTCTCCCCCCGCAGCGCCAGGCTCTGGATGGGGTCAAGTGGCCCCGTAAACGGCTCCGCCTGAAATCCAAACACAGTCACCTCACAATAAACACACACTAAACTCCACACACCTCCCCCCTTCCTTGCTCTTAGCTGGTAAGACTCCAGGAGTCACCCCAAAACCGCGGCCCCTCCTCCCCCACCCCGAAAACACACACTCTGGGGTCCCGCCTTTAAGCCTTGGCTCTTGCCAACCTGCGCCTAAGACAGTCCTGAATTAGGTAAGCAGGATGCTTCTCTCCAGAGAGAGAGAGAGAGAGAGCGCATTCCACTCCCACAATCTATCGTTGGTATTTCCAGGTGTAGGTGGGATGTGTGGTCATCTCAGTTTGGTTTGGATGCCTTTAAGCAACGGTGACGGGTTTCCGCGTGTGTCAGACACCCCCCAAAAAAAAAAAAAAATCCGCCTGCGTTGCTCAGCTCGTGACGGCCGCGATAAGTTATGGTCAAGAGGATACTTCGACATGCGATACCAGGTCTTCCCACACGGCGTCGCTGCCGAGAACAACCTACTGAAGCTGACCCATCACTGCTCTCAAATTGGCAAATGCACAGTCACTACACGTCGACAGCGATTAACCTGCGAGGCACTTGGAGAAGCTTGGGCACCGTGGACGCTGTGCTGTTACTTAGCAGTATATTGTACCGTTATAGGCAAATAACAACACAATGCAATGGCTTTCAGCGCCCCGAAACTCTGGAACCCTCTCCCTCTATCCCTCCGCCTTGCCCCATCCTTCCCCGTCTTTAGGTCCCGCCCGAAGACCTTCCTCTTTGGCGGTGATTACGGTCATCAACTCCCCCCCTACACCCCCGGCTCAGCATCGCACTCCACCACTGTCCATGAAGATTCTCCATCGGTGTAAGCGCGTGATGTGCGCGCGCGTGGGAGAGGGCTTAACGGGATCGGGGTGGTGGGGTGGAGGTGGTGGGGGGGTTCCTACCTGCTGCACTCGGCTAGGATCGTCCAGCTGTAATTTGGCGATAACGCAGCCTGGGTCCAGCACGGCTCCTACTCGCTTCACATAGTGAATACAGCCAGAGGCCTGGGCAGTCAGGGTCATTACCATCTTCATCACCTGAGAGAGAGAGAGAGAAAGAGAGCCAGGGGGGAGAGAGTGAGAAAGAGAGAGAGAGAGGGAGAGGGAAAGAGGAGGAGAGAGTGAGAGGGAGAGAAGGGGGGTGGGGGGGAGAGAAACGATGGGGAGAAAAATAATGGTGAATTTTTGCTCATCTTCGCGTGGTCCGCAACAGCCTCCCTCACCCTCACAGCCACCGAGTGCCCAGCATTAGAAACACAGAAGCAGGATGAGGCCATTCAGCCCCTCGAGCCTGTTCCGCCGTTCTATAAGACCGTGGCTGATCTGTGCCTCGAGTCCAAATACCCGCACCCCTTGATACCCCGACCTCTCTAACAAAACATCGATCTGTTCCGTTGGCTCAACCGCTCTCTCTCCCTCTCTCTGAGTTGGGGACGGAACGCTGTACGGTCTCGTACCTCGATTTCGGCGAAACATTCCCCGGAGAAGACGTGTCCCCCGTCCTCGATGTTGTACTGGATCAGTTTCCCCGCGGAGGGGGAGCGCAGGAGCGAGGGGTCGTTTTCCTTCTCGAACACACACGTCTTGTTGCCAATGGTGATTCGGTACCTGTGTGCGTGGGGTGAGGGGGGGGAGAGAGGGAGACGGCGTGAAAACCCACCCCACATTTTTGTTTTAAAAAGACAACATAACATACAGGGTGTCCACAAGCTCCTGTTTTTTTCTCTCTACGCAGCACTGATCTCGAAGCGCTGTACGGTCTCATGTGTGTGTCTGAGGGCTGTACGGTCTTGTGTGCGCGAGCGCACGCGCGTCTTTTCCTGGGCAAAACGCCCGTCGCGCTCGCAGCACGAAGCAATCACCTGTCGATTTCCTCCTTCATGTAGGTGGTGTAGCTGCTGCCGTCGTAAGAGAGCAAGAGGCCTCCGTCACTGAGCCTGTGAACGTCCACCTCCACACACGAACTGTTCATGATCACCACGTAACAGTTGGGGGACTGACGAGTGACCTGGGACCAACGCACAGAGAGAGAGAGAGAGACAGCAAGACAGAGACACAGAGAGAGAGAGAGAGTAATGTTATTCTCCTGTCCTCCCGGCCTGGCAAAACCCGGGAACAAAACGACAAAGTCTTATTAAGTTCATGTGAACGCCTTTCATGGAAGGACGTTCGTACAGTATAGACGAGGAGCGTACCTTCAGCATGTACTTTATCCCCTCGTAAATGAGCTCGACGTCCACAGTGTTGAGGAGGGTGTGGGCTGGCAGCACCTGACCCCTGGGGGAATACGGCAGGAGAGATCAGGAACCATCACAACACCCTCCCACCCTCACCCACATATACACCACACACCCTAACAGCACCCCCTACCCCAACCACCCCTCGTCCAGTCACTACACTGAGCAGTAATAATACTCCTTGGCATTAATACTATTAATAATAATAAACCTTGCTAGTAATATCATCATTAATAATAATTATTGTAATTAATATTCATAATAATCCTTGCAGTTAATACTATTAATAATAACAATCCTTGGGATCAATATTAATCCCCGCAATTAATGTCAATAATTGCTATTAATATTAATAATAATCCTTGCAATGAAATTGGATGCCGATTGATCTGAGGGCTCTGTAACATGCACAGGAGTCCTGGCTCAGTCGTTCCCTTCACAGGAACCCTAGGGGCTTGACCGTCAGGTCATATATATATAATACATATATAATACATAATACATATATTATATATAATACATAATACACATATTATATATAATATATAATACATATATTATATATAATACATATATTATGTATAATATATATATTATATACACACACACACACACACGTCATGTCCAGGGTGAATCAGATGTCTTTCCTCATACGAAGCTTTTAATTACTAATGCTTTTTTAAAAAAAAAAGACAACATTCATAGAGAGTGTGCAGCTAATACAGGAGACGTCTTTTAGCGCATTCGTGAAGCTTTTGTCAACGGGATGATATGTGTGAATGCCTACATAGCATGCAGTTCGAACATCTCGTATAGACCTGTGAGTAATAGTAATAATCCTTGCATGTAATAATCTTTTATACGTCTCAAAGCACTTCACAGAATATACTGTGAAGTGAACTGAACGTATATTTTGTGAGCGAAGTGCAGCAGCCAATTGCGCACAGCAGCGTCCCCACAAACAGCTGTGGATTGAGCGACCAAATTATTATTCTTATTTTTACTTGAAGGGATTATAATCCCCGGAAAAGCGATCCGCCAATCGACTAACAAGCGGGTTCCTATTAACTGCTGGGTAAACAGAGGCGTGGAGTAAGGAAACTTGCCCAACATTTCGCCCTGCCCGGGAATCGAACCTGGGTCCACTCGCTTGCGAGGCGAGTGCTCTAACCACTGAGCTACAGGACCTACAGGAGTTAGGAATGTACAGGAACATAAGAATTTGCAAGGTCCATCCAGGTCGTCTTTCACCATCCTGGCAGTCGCTTGGCATGTGTCAATTCCCAAACTATATTCTGTATCCCAAAATATTATTTCCTCAAAGAAATCTATCTCATTTGGACTTGAAAGAATCAACACTTTCTGTCGGTCTCTCTCAGGAGGGAGCCTGTTGTTTCTGATTCCCCCTGTCTATGTGGATGAAGATGTTTTAGGAAAATGGCTCGGACCTCTCCAGCGAATGCAGGAAGTTGGAAACGCTGTTTCGGAACGAGATGTCGGCCACGTGGAGAGCTCCGCATACAATCCCCAGCATCGTGTCCGGACGCTCAGCCTAGAGGCACACAGACAGGTTAGAGAGACAGAGTCAGGGAGAGCGAAGGAGAGAGATGGGGAGAGAGACAGAGAGAGAGAGACGCATAGAGAAGAGGGAGAGAGAGGGAGAAACCCAGAGAGAGGGGGAGAGAGGGAGAGAGAAATGCAGAGAGAGAGAGAGAGAGAGAGAAATGCAGAGAGAGAGAGAGAGAGAGAGAGATGAGTGACTGTGGACTTTCCTAGGATAACCCAGCGCAAAGCAATAGCGCGCAAACAACCAGAGAGCAAGTGACCAACTTTTATCTGGGGGATTGTTGGCCAGGACACCGGAGAGAGAGGGAGAGAGAGAGGGAGAGAGGCAGAGAGAGAGGGGGACAAAGAGAGAGAGACAGAGAGAAACTCCCTTCTCTTTTCAAATAGTGCCGCGGGATCTCTAACGTGGACGGGGAGGTCGATTCAATGTCTCATCCGAAGTACGGTGTCTTTCTCTCTCCCCCGCACCCCCAACTCCCAGCGCTGTGCTGGAGTGTCAGCCTGGATTGTGAGCTCAATGTGGGGCTTGAACCCCACTGACTTTGGCCGATCGGTACCTGGACTTTCTCAGCGATGAGCCGGTCTAACCAGCCGGTGTCGATGCTGTTCTGCTGGAAGCTCTTGGTCTCCAGGAGTTTGATCAGATACTCCACAGTGGTCCTGAAATCACCTCGAATCGACAGCTCCTTCAGCGCCACCACCATGTTCCTGCACGGGAATAACAGGCGTCAGGAAAGCTCCCGGCACACACTCACATACATACACGCACACATTCATAAATACACACACACACATGTATACACACGCACACACACATATACACACACGCACACACACATATATATACACAAATACACATGCAATCCAGAGATACACATGCGCACACATGTACACACGCACACACACATATAAACACACACGAACATAAACAAATACACACGCAAGCCAGAGATATACACAGATATATATATATATACACACACACACACACACATGCGCACAAGCCAGAGGTATAAACAGTCGCACATACAAATAGGGAGGAAGGGAGGGAGGGAGAGGGGCCGGCTGGATACTCACGAGATGGCTTCTTCCCGGTTCTCCCCCCAGGAGAAGCAGTGGCCAAACTGAGAATCCGCAAACTCATGCAGCCCCCCAGCCGCCGCCACACTGAAGTAGCCCCACACGTTCTTACTGCTGCGGAAATTCAGCTCCTGAACCGTCCCCGAGCTGGGCTTAAACCCCTGTCACACACAGAGAGAGAGAGAGAGAGAGAGAGAGAGGAGTCACAGAGTGAGAGCGATAGACAGAGCGAACGGCTCGATATAAATCCAAGTTGTTGTCATAGTTAGCACAATGACACAACGCTCCATGTCCCCCGACTTGCCCGCTCCAACATCGGAGGTCAGGCCTTCAGCCTCTCTGCCCCCACACTCTGGAACTCCATCCAGGACCCCCCCCACTCCCCCCCCACCCCCTCAACCCCGCCACTTCGCCCAGACGCTCCATCTTGTCCGGACAGGGAGAAGGGTCTGACCTCGTCGGGGTTTTCGCTGGTGATCCGGGCAGCGATGACATGACCCCGGGGGGAGGGGGCATTGGCCGAATTCTCGAAGTTGATGGGCTGGTCAGCCCAGGGGGCTACACCGTACAGCACGCGGATATCCTTGATCCTGTGCAGCGGGATTCCCATTGCGATCTGCGGAGACGAGAGCGGAAGGGGAGGGAGGGAGAGAGAGAGAGTGAGAGAGAGTCACCTCATAACACAGATCCCACGGTCCTTATCTGGGCTTCATATTTACACAGAGGTTTGAGCTCGTTCCAAAACTTTGTGCGAATTTCTTATTGAACGTTAAGACCACGGTTTTAAGGCGCGAGGAATCGTGTGTGGGCGGGCGTGTGGCTTAAGTGTGCGTGCAGACACACACACACACACGCGCGCGCCTATGTGTGCATGTGTTCGTGTATAGGCGCACGCATGTTTGTTATCGAGTGCACAGAGATAAATGGCTAGAAAATAAATATTGTGCAGTTTGTGTCTTCACAGAAGCAGGACTGACAACGGAAAAGCTCAGGACCCTGAAAATCAGGTTTGACAACCCTGCACCTCTCCCTCGTGAGTCACAAATGACACTGTCACACAACCTCCCTTCCCCCCCCCCCCCCCCCCCCAACTGTCCTTTTTTATTTCGGTGTCTGTCCCACGCGGAAACCCATCACTGTGCTTAAGAGTCTCCAAACCTAACAGGTGCATCCCAACTACACGTGGAAATACCAGAGCTAGATTATCAGAATGGAATGCACACCGTCTCTGGAGGAACGCATCCTGCTTAACTAGTCCCAGAAATGATTTGGTGCGGGTTGGGAAGAGTTCAAGGCTTGTGGGAGGGACCCGGGAGTGTGCGTTGCGGTAACTGCTGGGAGTCTAAAGCAGCGAACACCACACAGCATGCCTCCCCGCCCCCTCCCATCAGCCAGTCTCACCTGTAGCTGTGCGGAGGGAAGGTTGACGTCCGCTACCATCTCGGTGCAGGGGTGTTCCACCTGGAGCCTGGGGTTTAACTCCAGGAAGTAAAAGCTGCCGTCCTGACTGTACAGATACTCCACCGTCCCTGCGCTCATGTAGCCCACCATCTTAGCCAGCTTCACTGCGCACTGCGGAGATAACAACGACGACAATAATAATAATCCGTGCATTGGATGCAGCGCCTTATCACGTCGTTAAGACGTCTCAAAGCGCTTCACGGGACGCACCGTTAAGTGGATTGTGGGCGAAAAGCGGCAGCCGGTTTGCGCACAGCAATGTCCCGCAGACAACTATGGAGCGAGCGACCAATTTTATTCGGGGGGGGGGGGAGGGACCGTCAGCCAGGACACCGGGAGAGAGAAACTCCCTTCTCTTTTCGAACACTGCCGCGGGAGATCTTTTAGCTTCCACCTGAACAGGGCACAGACGGTTCAGCTCAGTTTAACGTCTCATCCGATGCAGTGCTATCCCCCCCCCACCCAGCCCTGTATTGGAGCGACAATGATACCGGTGGGGGTTGGTGGGTGGGATTGAACCCACGACCTTCTGATTCAAGAGGTGAGAGCACCGCAGAGTGAGCCAGGCTAACACGGTGAAGACCAGAGGAAAAGACCAGCCGGAGGACCAGAGTTGGCAGCTCACCTGCTCCATCTCCTCAAACACCAGGGAGGGGGCGATGGTGGCGGGGGCTTCCTCGATGATCTTCTGGTGCCGACGCTGGACGGAGCAGTCGCGGCCGAACAGGGAGATGGCGTTGCCGTACTGGTCAGCCAGGATCTGCACCTCCAGGTGCCGGGCATGCTTTGCCAGCTGCATCACAAAGATAGGAGACCCTGGCACCTCTGCCTGGACCTGCGAGGATAATAATAATAACAATAATAATCCTCGCATTTGATAAGGCGCCTTATCACATCTTCGAGACGTCTTGTAGCGCTTTGCAGAATATACTGTAGATTCTGTGGGCGAAACGCGGCAGCCAATTGAACACAGCAAAGTCCCACAAAACAGTCGTGGACTGAAGTGATCCGATTTATTATTGTTATTTTTTGAAGGAATTTACCACATACACACACCATTACCACAGCCACACTATTCCAGACCAATGGAGGACAACCTGCATCAAGAAGCCGTCACCCCCTGAACACTGGCGTTAGTCATTAGGTAACAATAATAATTATTATTATTGCCTCCGACTAATATTAATAATAATTATTAGTATTATTATCCGGTCAAATCCCTAACCGTCCAGCGCCTTGGGACGGTCCTCCCGGTGTGAAGGGCGCTACACAAATGTAATTTGTTGCTGCTGTTGTCGTTGTTGTAACGATACAGCATTCGATACAGCTCCGAATCAAGTCGTCGAGACGTCTCAAAGCGCTTCACAGGATACGCTATGAAGCGAACACCAACAGTGCGTTTCCAGGTTGTTTTTTTCTCCCCCCCCCCCACCCCCCCGGATTGAATATTTCCAGATTCAAGCCACCCGTCAAGAAATATTCAGTCGAGAAAATGTGATTTGTCGGCCAACCGTGAAGGGTTTGGCCACCGCTGCTCCAGGCAAAAACAAAACGGAAATGCAAGGTCACTGACCTGTCTGAAAAGGTTTGAGAAATCATCAGGGTTGTTGACTTTCCTAATTCCCTTCCCACCTCCGCCCTCCGATGCTTTGATCATCAACGGGTAGCCGATGTCCTCCGCAGCCTGCCGTGTGGGGAGAGTTGTCACAACATTAATAACACGAATAATAATCTTTGCATTTAATAATAATAATCCTTGCATTTGATATGCGCATTTTACGTTGTATGTGTGTGTGTGCATGTGTGTGTGTGCGTGCGTGTGTGGTGGTGGCACATGTGTGTGGCGTGCGTGGGGTGGGGCGAAAGAAAGCATTTCTCCCTGTACGTTTTCCAGCGAATGTTTGGCTTTACTGATCTCGAAGGTAAATAATCCCCTGGTCTCGGCTGCTCTCTCCGGCCTCTCCTCACCTTTAAGCCGCTCTCGATATCAGTTATGCAGCCTTTCTCGTACAGGTCGCCATCCACTTTTATGAGTTTCCTGGGGTCGTTCTCCTGCCATTCAATCATGAGGCCTGGAGACAACACAGAGTTTACACGTCTTTCCTTTCACACTTTCTCTCTCTCTCTCACACACACACACACACAAATATGCACGCACATACTTATGCGCATGTGCTCACACAAACACACTGACCCCCCCCAATCCCGCCCCCAGACCTGCAACCCTCCCCACTCAGATAACCCCGCAAATAGACCCCCCCGCACGAACACAGAACCCCCCGCACGAACACAGACCCCCCCGCACGAACACAGACCCCCCCGCACGAACACAGACCCTCCCCGCACGAACACAGACCCCCAACCCGCACAAACACAGACCCCCCCCCACCCGCACGAACACAGACGCTCCCCCACCCATATGAACACAGACCCACCCCCGCCACCCCGCACGAACACACAGCACTGCCTTACCGCTGCCGCTCCAGGGAAGGGTTGGAATCCCCGCCGTCTGTGCCACGATGGAGGAGGCGATCTTATCACCGAGCGCCCACATGGCCTGGCTGGGGGGACCTGGGGTAATAACAGCAAAACTGAAGCAGGCTGTTCCCTGGGGCTCGGACGGCTCAGGCCAGAGGGGGAGACGCCTCAGCGATGTCTCCCTCAGCGACTTAACACAGCGATGAGAAGAGGAGCTTCCCTAACCCCAGCGCAGACGTCGATCAGAGCCACGCAACTTACACAGAGGACCACGACATGGCTAGCGACCATCTTTTGTCTCCCCCCCCCACACCCCCCACCACCACCACCCCTTCCTTACCCATAAAGGCGATGCCGTGTTTGTGCAGGAGTTCGGGCAGTTTGGGATTCTCCGAAGCATGGCCCCAGCCAGCCCAGACAGCCTGTAGACGGAAACAGAGGCTGAGACAGAGAGAAAGAGACAGGGGAGGAGGGTGGGGGAGGAGGGGTGGGGGGGGGGCAGGGGGTAGGGAGAGTGGGCTGGGGTCAAGGGGCCCCTGAGGTAGAAAGACATTCGAGTGGCACGGGGATCGGAAAGGATTATCCCGGGTTCAAGTCGAGGGAAAACAAACCCTGGATAAGACGGCGCGAAAACATACAGTCAATTCACTTCACGGTATATCCTGTGAAGCGCTTTGAGACGTCTCGAAGGTATCATTTACCTGGACTGGGATGCGCTTGGCGATGTCCAAGACGAGCTCAACGTTTGCGTAGTTGTTGTTGTTGGGGCCCCCGGGTACAGGCACATAGTGATCCGCCATTTTGATGTACTCTGCAAAGAGAAAGCGGTTGGGGGAAAGGGGGGTGGGGGGGATGTCACTTGCTGTCTGACCTTTAACCTTCACACACACCCCGTGAGCACCAAGTCTCGACGTGGGGGCTTGAACCCACAACCTTCTGCCCAGGAGGCGAGAGTGTGAGCGTGACTGAGCCAGAATACAATGTGAAAGGCAAAGCAAAAAAGAGAGCAGGAGGGACGCCCCACCACCACTGCCCCCCACCTTGCGCCCCACTGCCTGCCCCCTCCCAACGCACCCACAATTGCCCGGGGCCCCCTCGCCGCCCAGACCGCCCGTCCCTGCACCCACCCCCCCAACCCCTTCCCAGTACCCCCCTCCCCAACACTGACCTGCGTTCGCCTTCAGGTCCTCCGGGGTTACCATGACCACGAACCGAATAGCCCGCTCGTTGCGAAACATCTCGTACGACCAACGCCGGATGGACCTCATGCACTTGACAGCTGCGATCCCATTGTTGGCGATCAGCACCTGGTGATGGTGGCGAGGGAGGAAGGAGGGGCGGGGTGGGGTGGGGGGGGCGGGCGAAGGGACAAGTCAATGGAACTGCAAGCTTTCAGCCATCCTACCCACCAGAGGAAATAGTCTCGCTGTATCTCCAGCTGAGTGCCTTCATCGCTCTAAAGGGTGCTGAACGGAATGCGTCTCGAGTGAGTCCCTTCTCTTCGACCGCGCCTTCGGTCACCCTCCTACCCCATCCCTCCCCTCCACCCCTCCTGATTCCACCCAGATCCCTGACTGTCCAGCGCCTTGGGACGTCCTCCTAACGTGAGAGGCGCTATGTGTGTGTACGTATATACATACACACACACACACATAATTTGTTGCTGCCCTGACACCTGTTCCTGAGCCCATCAAAACCAGAAACAGTAGAAGTTGGGGAGCAGCCAGGAGGTCAGGATAACAACAACAACAAGAGGATGATGTGGGCAGTGTGGCTCCGCCTCACTCCCAGCCCAGTTTCCTCAGGGACTTACCTTCTCGATGACTTTATTGCCCCCGAACCTGGTCACGAACTCCGCTGGAGAAGCCACTGTGAAGTCCCTCTGCAGCTCGAACCTCTTGTGCTCCCGGCCCTGCTTCACCAAGTGCAGCCCCGACATGCTGGGTCTGCAGAGGAACAGGGACCTCCTCAGTAATAGATTATTACTAGTATTATTATTACTAATGTAGCATTGGACTACTACTACTGCTAAAACTATTATTCTTATCCTCTGCAGCCAGGGAACAGATGAAGACAGAGCCTGGCAGCTTACACATTTTTTTGGCTGCTTTATAATCAATAATAATCCTTGCACACAAATCTTCTCAGTAATAAAAATATTACTGTTATATTATTATTACTGCATGCAGGGCGACCAAAAAAGTCACGATTCCATTACAATTGTCTAATAAGTCTTAAAAGAAATTATGATATCTATTGTTTAGGTAATAGGGTAGATATCACTACTTTTTTGGTCACCCTGTAGTATTATATTATTACTACTATTATAATCACTCTCTGCAGCCTTTTCTGTGCTGTCGGAGGCTGGTGCCAGGGAACAGATGGAAGACAGAGCCTGATGAAGGCAGAACATACCCCCAAACCCCCCCCACCAAAAAAAAAATAATAATAATAGGGTCACTCAATCCGCTATATTCTGTGCATCGCTTTGAGACGTCTCGAAGATGCGATAAGGCGCTGCATCAATTGCAAATATTATTATTATTAAAGCTGATAGGGGGGGAGGGGGAGAGGTTGCGCTGTGATAGGGTGTGGAGGGCGTGGAGGGTGGAAGGAGGTAGCTGAGGGGAGAAAGGTGCACCCCCCCCACCCCACCCACACTCCCCTCCAAGCCTCCCACCCCAACGAAGAGACGCCTTCAGCAATCTGGGGCATCAAGGCCTCAACGCTCTCTCACACTCACATACACATGAACGGGCAGAGCCTTAACAGTGCTGTTCCCACTCCACGACCAACTGACCTCTGCAGCAGGTGATAGATCGTCCGGTGCCTCTCGTCAGCGCTGCCCTCCATACCTGTCAGCCACTGTCACCACGGCACAGCTCTGCGGCTGCCCTGAGCCGGCTGCAATGGCTGGAGTCTGCGAGGTCTGTGTGCTCGTGTGTGCCTGCAAACTGGGCTCTGCTCCCATTGCTCTGTGCCTGGCAGCTCGGGGCTGACTGGTGAGGGGACGCTCTCTCTCTCTCTCTCTCTCTCTCCCCCACCTCCCTCTCTCTCGCTGTCTCTCATTCACGCTTCCCACACACACACACAGCAATTCGGCGAGAGCTGGGGGAACGGGGGAGTGAATGGGAGCAGCAATGATGCAATCTGGCCTCCGCAGCCTTTTCTGTGCCGACAGGAGGTCGGTGCCAGGGAACAGATGAAGACAGAGCCCAGGCAGCTTACGCCAGCTTGGCTACGCCGGAGTCGAGTCTCGCGAGCCCAGGTCCTCAGCGCTCACAGTTTCCCACCCACCCGCCCACCGGCACGTCTCCCGCGCACACCGACACACACCGTTTGGGCTGCTTTGTAATCAATAATAATCCTTGCCTTTGACACAGCGCCTCATCACGTCATCGGGACGGCTCGAAGCCCTCCACAGCCTATGCCGTAAAGTGGAGTGACCGTGGGTGAAACGCGACAGCCAGCGGCGCACAGCGGTGTCCGCACATCGCCCGTGGAGTGAGCGACCAATTTTATTTGGGGGGGGATTGTTAGCCAGGACACCGGGAGAGAGAGAAACTCCCTTCTCTTTTCAAACAGTAGCCTTGGGATCGTTTAACGTCCACCTGAACAAGCGGACAGGACCTCAGTTAACGTCTCCTCTGAAGGACGGCACCTCCGACAATGCAGCCCCCCCCCACCCCCAGGGCGGCACTGGAAAATCAGCTTAGACTGTGTGACCCATGTCCCGATGTGGGGTGACTCGAGCTCACAAACTTGTGACTCGGGAGGCGAGAGCTTTACCGACTGAGCCAGGTTGACACACAGTGCTGCGCTACAGTTAGTTGAAACGCAAACATGATCACAACACGACTGCCCAGCTCTTGCCCCATATCCATAACCTCCAACGACAGAACACTTCAGAGCGAGAACTACTGCCCTCAGCAAAAAAAGATTATGACATTAATCAGACCACTCTGCTTGTGTCGAGCCTATTCGTACCATCCCTTTCTCTACCGCCCCCCCCAAGGCACTTCGCAAAATTGGCTGCCACGTTAAGTCTACAGACGCAACCCCCAGTACTGTGAATGACCCTCGGGATGTCCTCCCGACGGGAAAGGCGCTGTGTAAACGTAACCACGGATTATATACTGCGTACACACTGGACAGCGATTATCTGCGCAGCGTTTTCTGAGACATTTCAATGTTACAGGCGCTGTATCGGACGAAAAGGATTATTTAAATGTACACGTTTTGTTTTGAGTCGGAAGAGAAAGAAAATCTTCTTGTTTTAGGTGAAAGGCTCTACGTAAACCGTTATTAACGATAATAATCCTTGCGTCTGTTGCGGCGACTTATCACGTTGTTGCGACGTCTCAGAGCGCTTGACAGAATAGACTGTCAAGTGTAGTGACTGTGTGTTTGCAGGGGGAATGCGGCAGCTAATGTGCCCACGGCGATGTTCCCGCAAACAGCCATGAAGTGAACGACCAATTCGACTTGGGGGGAATGTCAGGCAGGACAGCAAGGAAGGAAGATACACCCTTGACTTTTTGAACAACACCGCGAGATCTTTACTGTTCATCTGAAAAGGCTCTTGGTTTAATATAATAATAATAATAATCCTTGCATTTGATATAGTGCTTTTCACGTCGGGAGGACGTCCCAAAGCGCTTCACAGAACACACTGTAAAATGAATTGACTGTATATTTGTGGGCGAACGTGGCAGCCAATTGCGCACAGCAATGTCCCACAAACAGTCGTAGATTGAAAATGACCAATTTAATTATTGTTTTTTTGTTTTTGGAGGGATTATTATTAGGCTCTGTGTGGAGTAAGGAAACTTGCCCAAGATTTCGCCCTCTGCCTGGGATTGAACTCAGGTCTCTCACTTGCAAAGCGAGTGCTCTAACCACTGAGCTACAGGACTCCACAATGTCTCATCCGAAGGGCGATGAGACTCTAATGCCTCCCCCACACCAGCCCCACCCTCTCGCTCCCAGCGCTGTACTGTCAGCAGGGACCGTGACCTCAAAAGTCCCGACGTGGGGTGACCCACTTTTAAATTAAAACAAAGCTCAATGACCTGACTGAAAGAGGACACCGTCCTTTTAAAAGACCGTCCCGAGTTCAACCCACTACAAATTGCCAGGCAAGCTTGTAAGGTTCAGGGTAGGGGTTACGGCTGGAGCAAACGCCGTTGGGTCACTGCCAGCCAGCAGGATGGCAACCGCTCACTGCAGCAACAGATCGGGTGACTCTCTGTCATTGTGTCACAATTCAAAACAGTCTGAGGAAACGGTGGGTGGTTGGGTGGGGGGGGGGGGAGGAGATAAATAAGAGCTGACCTAGTGTAACCTCATCTCACTGGCCCTCACAACCAGGATATACTGCAGAATTTCATCCCATCCAAGCCCTTCATTGACCCAGATGAGATAAAAGTCTCGCTCAATTTTGCTCCTACTTGCTCCATGACTCCCACCGCCAAGTTGACATACCTTAGCAGCAACGACTCGCATTTTTATGGCACCCCGCACGCAGGGTGGTGCCCCAGGGGGCTTGAAATTAATTAGATTAATATTAGATTCCATGCAATCCATCCAACGATATTCGTCCCTTCAAACTGTGGTTTACGAATGCAGCCTAATCTCTGGGAGCGGAGCTGCATAAAAGGACTGATAAGGAGATTTATGTCTAAGAGATATGCATTATATCAAGATGTTTATTGCTTTATCTATAAAGGCCTTGCCTTATGTGATAGCACCACACATTACAATGACACACACACCGATGGACAGAAAATTGAAATGAGCGGATGATTCATTTGAATTTGGGGGTAAATTTGCAAGGTGGATGTTGGGGAATATAAGAATAGTAATCCTTGCATTCGATATAGCCCCTTGTCACGCTGTCGAGATGTCTCAGAGATTCAGAGGACCTAGTGTGAAGTGCAGTCTCTGAGCAGTGAGCAGGCAAACACAGAAGCCAAGTTGCAGAGCAACGACCCCTCAAACAGTTGTGAATGAAGTGAACAAGGATTATCGGCCAAGGCACCGGGAGAGGAATCAAAGGGCTTCCCAAGACAGATAACAATAATCCTCGCACTTGATAACATGTCGTTGAGACGTCTCAAAGCGCTTCGCCAGACATACTGTAAAGTGGATTAACTTGCGGGCAAAACACTGCAGCCAGTTTGTGCTCAGCAATGTCCCACAAACAGCCACGGAGTGAGTGACCAATTTTATTTGGGGGGGATTGTCGGCCAGGACAAGAACAGAAAGAGAGAGAGACTCCCTTCTCTTTTCGAACAGTGCTGCGGGATCTTTAACGTCCACCTGAACAGGCGGACGGGGAGCTCGGCTTAACGTCGCATCCGAAGGATGGGACTGAAAGGAAGTAACGCAGTTAAAGGATGGAGAGAGAGATGGAAAGAGAGAGAGGGAGTTCGACCCGAGAATGGCGTCTTACCTCATGTGCAGAGAGAGTACGTCGTTGCCCAGCCCCACGTCATCGGAGTTGACGGACGATGAGGGTGACAGGGAACGCTCCTTGTCCTCCAGGATGTCCGACTTGCTGCTCATCCCTACCTCGTCCTCCGAGTTGTCCTCCGACACAGAGCCGATGATGAACTTGTGGTGCTGACAGGCTGGTTCGGCATCAGGCACTGAGCCCCCAGCCTCCTGGTCACACATACTGCTCCCTCTGTCCCTTAGTCCGTCGGGATAATCAACACTCCCGGAAAGAACAAGCAGACCTGAAATGGGAAAGAAAAGGGGAGGGAGGAGAAAAAATAAATCACTTTCACCCAAATCAATTGTTTTTTCCCAAAAAAACACACCCAATAATAACCTTGTGCGACAGTCTAAACTGTCTGCGAGTGAACGTAAACTGTGGCTTTCTCCGTCTCCGGCTTTGTCTGCACTTGTGGTTTCCACGTCACACAGGCTGCCAAGGCACAAGATAAGAGAGCACATACCGCCTGTGAACTCGCACCGCCTGCTTCTCATTCAGAGGCAACTCCATCTCTGACACTGCACTAGTCGGAGTGGCAGCGACCTGATCGACGGGTTTAAAATGATAAAGGGACTCGATGGGGGAGGGGGAGAGATACAGAAAAACTACTTCCTCTGGTGAGAGAATCCAGAATTCTGGGGCGTAAATCTTAAAAATCAGAGCTATGCCAACCTACAGCAACAACAGCGGCCTCGCACGAGCGCAGCACCTCTCACGTGCCAGCAACCGTCTCGAAACGCTTTACGCACGAAAAGAGTTTGGAAATGCAGCCAATGTCGTTACGGTGGCAAAGGCGGCAGCTCAATTGTGCCAGTGACGTCCTGTAAACCACAGAGTGAAAAAGTCAATGCAGACTCTAAAGTAGCTCAGTGCCACCTGCTTTATTCCATCCAAATTCCAATTTGCACCGTAGGCTGAATACCTCCATAATACTATAATACGATTAGTTAGCGAGGCAGGAAATAAACACACGTGTGTGGGCGTGTGGGTGTCTAGCTACAAGATCCGTTGTTGATCAGCACCTTTCTCACAGGTCACCCTGTGTCTTTTATATGTGTGTGTATATATATATATACACACACACACACTCACACACACACACAAAAGACTGCAGATATCCTTCCTAGGGTACCACCCATGGAAGTGACTGTTCAGGGGAGAGAAAGAGGGGAGGGGGGAGAAATCTGTCTATAATCTACTCAGACAAGTAATAATAATAATAATCCTTGCCTTTGATACAGCTCTTTTCACGTCGGGAGGACGTCCCAAAGCGCTTCACAGAACACACTGTAAATAAAGTGAATCGACTGTATATTCGTGGGCGAACGCGGCGGCCAATTGCGCACAGCGACGTCCCCCACAGACAGCCGTGGATTGAAAATGACCAATTTGTTATTGTTTTGGGGGTTTTGGAGGGATTATTATTATTATCAGGGCTCCGTGTGGAGTGAGGAAACTTGCCCAGGGTTTGGCCCTGACCTGCCTGGGACTGAACTCGGGTCTCTCGCTCGCAAAGCGAGCGCTCTAACCACTGAGCGACAGGACTCCTCACTGGCCAGGACCAGGAAGCAAGTCACGCCGGGCCTCAAACCACGTTGTTGTCAGTTCAGATATTGCTCTACAGTACAGTACAGTACACAGCACCGGCGCAGGCTTTTTATTTGCTCAGCCCTCCCCTTTTTTGGTCTGTTCGTTGTTGTTTCTCTTTAAAGACAAACCAATCCTTTTTTTTGTGTGTTGGGAGGGGAGGGGATGGCGAGATAAAAATGCCCCCCCCGTTCTCCCTGCATCTCTCTCTCTCTCTCTCTCTCTCTCTTCTCCGCTGATCCTCCACCTGCGTCTCAAATCAGCGGATTCTTTCCATTGTACAACTCAGCAAAAAAAAAAAGAAGCACACAACGACTCAGTATGCCGTGCCCACCCACAGATCAGCATCGTCGTTCCAGGGGCACGCTGCAATTCGTTGAGTTAAATTAAATTGAGCAGGATTCTGGAGAGCAAATGCTTCGTTCAAAATTCAGATTTCCTACCCCTTCCCCCCCTCCCACACACACACACACACAGTATTCCCCCCAAACCCCATACACCCACATCCTTACACCCCATCCAACCCCTAAACAGACACATACGTACACCCCCTAAGCACGCACGCTCCCCCTAAACGCACTCACATCCTAACACGCGCACAGAGCAACAGCAACGACCACGACGACGACTTGGGTTTACATAGCGCCCTCCACGCCGGACGGCGCCTCAGAACGCTTCACGGTAACGGATCCCGGGGCCGAGCCGGGGGGGGGGGGGGAGGGAGGGGCGGGGGAAGGTGACCAAAGGCGCGGTCGAAAAGAAAGGTCTTCGGCAGAGACCTGAAGAGAGGCGAAGGGAGAGAGGAAGGCAGTTCCAGAGCCTCGGGGCGCAGTGGCTGAAGGCTCGGCCGCCGAGGGTGGAGCGGAGGACTCGGGGGACGAGGAGGAGGAGGTCAGACCCGGAGGAACGAAGGCAACGGGCGCTGTTTGAGGAGAGAGGAGGTCAGAGAAGTCGCGGGGGGTGGGGGGGGGGGGGGCGGAGGAGTGAGTGGAATACGAGGGCGAGGGATCTTGATGTCGATCCTCTCCGGGACAGGAGCCGGTGCAGTCCGGCCAGGACTTGGGGGGGGGGGGGGGGGGGGGGGGGGGAGTCGGGGAGCGGACAAAAAGAGTACCCCACAAATCCCGTACACATACAGCCTGCACCCCATACACCCCTTTAGCATTAGGTTATCAGGTGATTTATAGCCAGAACTTAGAATGTGACGGCTTATTGGCGACGCTATTTTC
>NW_024704751.1:5908138-6100430 GCF_018977255.1 Callorhinchus milii | reverse complement strand
AGGTGTCTATTCTCTTCAGCAAATGGTTTGAATAGGCAGCATTTTTGAAGCTTTGTGCTACATGCTAGTGAAATCTTTCGAGGAATGAAGAGCTACAGCTTTGAGCAGCTTGGTTCTCTGCAGGCATTGGCAGCACTATGTGAGTTTCAGATTAGGATCCTAAGATTTGCTCTAGTTATGTCTGTAACGTTATCCTTTCTATAACGTGCAATTGTTTCTCCCGTAGAAAGTAAAGTGAATCCAACCGGGCTGTCCACAGGAGTGTCCATGGGAAGCAAACCAGCAGTTCCATTAACTTCTCCGTCAAACACTTTGGTTATGTTGGACCTTGCTAACTCTCTGCAGGCAGCTATGGAAGGTGGCGGGGGTAGGTGGATTCAAAAATTGTACCCGTGAATTTATCTTGTCGTTCTGCCAAAGGAACAGTTTATGCCACATGCATTAGTTTATTCCTGAGAGCAAGTTGAATTTGGCTGCAAAAGTAGCATCAGGATTTTACCTTCGTGCGGTTACTAGTACACACAGTTTGGCGCCTCCAGATTTATTTGGGTTTTTTCCCCCCACCCCAAACCCTTCGCTTGTAAGGCTGCTTCGTGCCTCTCTGTGTGGCTGGTGAAAGGCGTTTGCAGTGATGTCGTGAGTGAGTGAGTTTCCTTCGGTTTGTCCGCGGCACAGATGGGGCGCTCTGTTGGTGACTAGAGTCTGGGGCCAGCGTTTGTGTTCTTTTTTTTCTCCCCATGCCTTCAGGACAAGACCAGCCTGTAAACTAAATTCATCCACGAATACATATCAAACCTCATTTGACAGCTGACAAATCGATAGTATTGAAAATCGCATTGTGTTCAGTAAGATGCCCCATCAAGAGACAATTGACGCATTGAAATGTTTTATCTGGCTTCCGAGTGAGCAGTTAAAATGATGGGAGCAATATTCACTTCTTCCTCCTCTTGTCTTTTATCCAACGGTGGAGGATGACAAGCATATTCTGTCGCCTACTTTAATTTTGTAATTTTAGCCAGTGAATTTGCCAGGTATTTAATGCTGCCTTGTAAAAAAAATCAAGGTATTTAAAGCTTGATTGAGATATCGTGATCTGAGTTTACAGAATTTGAAAGAGTTGCTTGTAGATATTGGAACTGTGTGAAAAGCACTTTTTCCCATTGGGCAGTTGTCCGACACTTGCGGAAACCCATAACCGTGCTTCAGAATATCCACGCCAGAGTTCCATGCATCCCGCCTCGAGATAATTTATTGAAATGGAATGTGAACTCTCTCCCTGTTAGTTAGTGTTTGTCGGACTCCACCACTGTCAAGCTCTCTGGGACGCTACCGTGCATATACCGTGCGCTATATAAATGCATGTTGTTTGGGGAAAAAATAGTTTTATGCTCTCTCCTCCCTGACATTTTCGTATAATGATCTTTCGAGTGTGAGCTGTTATCAGAAAAACTTGAAATTGATGTCTTTTTTTTTCTCTTTTTCTTGCACAGAGATTGAATTGAATAAGCTCGATGAGAAGTTGATCCAGTTACTGGCTTGGCAGAGAATTCAGCAACTGTTTCCCCCCAAAGCGCCCTCTCTACCGTCTGCACTCAGCACCTCAAAAACCCAAACGACTGCTGCTACAACGCAGCCTGAAGGTGAGGCAGTTTGTTAGAGAAGCGCCGCACACACGCGAGCGGGATAAAATATCCTCATCATTGAACCGATTACAAACCAATTGAATTGTGCTTGCCCTTAGTAGGATAACAAGTGTGATGCGTGCATTTTTTTAATTGTTTTAACATTACAACTTGGGACCTACATTGAGACTTATGGTCAGTGCACGGGCTTTCTGATACACTGTGAACGATGCCTTTATTTCCCCCCCTTTTTATTCTCCAGCTCCGGTGACCGAGGTTCAAGCACGGGCAGTGTTTTATCCCCTTACGGGAAAAGGCCAAGCTGTTAATATGTGCTACAGGACACTTTACATAGGAACAGGTGAGAAGTAAATAACTGCATGAAATATTCAGCCGCAGCTCATGCACATTGAAAGGATGCAGTGATATCACACAGATATTTTCCCCAAGTATAATAACAAAATAACCTTTTGTGTTTAACGTAGCATTTGCAGCATCCACAAAGCACTTCACGGGTAATTGTATAATTTGCGCACAGCAATGCCCCCAAAACAATCTTGAAATGAATGACCAATTTATCCTGTTGAATTGTTGGCCAGAACACTGGGAGAAACTCCCTTCTCTTTTCCAATAGCGTCTTGAGATCTTTAACATCTACTTGAACAGGCAGATGGGATCTCTGTTTAACATCTCATCAGACTTCTGGCACCTCTGAGAATGCAGCTCTCTTCTCGAGTACTGGGCTTGAATGTCAGCTCATAAGTCCCAAAGTGGGGCTTAAAGCCACAACTCTTTGACTCCCGAGTGCTAACAATTGAGCCAAGCTGGCCCTTAACTTAAATCCTCCCCCCCACCCCCAAACAGCGCAGCAATGTTTTAAGGTTGTGCCATTGCTGTATATCTGGTGAGCACAAAGTGAAATGAATCTTGAATTTGAACTAAATGTCATGTTTGTTTTCTTCTCAGGTGCTGACATGGATGTGTGCCTTACAAATTATGGTCATTGCAATTATGTTTCAGGCAAACACGCTTGCATATTCTACGATGAGGTAAGCTTCAGGAATCTGAATAAACCTGGCACAAAAAATGGATGTGGCAGATTCAAACGTGGTGCTGGCAAGTTAGTGGGGATGAAATAGCACAGACTGTTACATCAGGCAATTGGCAACAGATTTGAAAGGGGTATTCTTGAAGTCCTAGGTGCCTGACTTAACTGGCATGGGAGAAGTGGTATTAAATTGACTTATCTGTCTCCTGATACCAGAAGCTCCAAGTTGAGTGTGTGGTGGACTGTGTATGTGCAGACTATAAAACTACGGGTGTGAAAATCTAACTATTAACCGAATGGACTGACTCCCTTGTAATTCATGGGGTAGGAATGTATAATTGCTTAAAAGCAAGTTGTATACTTAATGTGGAGGTGAAGTCTTCAATGGTGGCTTCTTGTAGCACAATGCTAATGTTATAATAATGATAATAATAATAATAATTCTTGCATTTGATATAGCATCTTGTCGACGTCTTTGAGACTTCTCAAAGCGCTTCACAGAAAGTAAAATGGAGTGACTGCATTTTGTGGGTGAAATGTTCTGTTTTATATACATGATTTGGGAAAGTATTTCACCTGCACAAATAGCTGATTGGAAATCGATGGTGGAGTGCTTTAATTGCCCATGAACTGCTTTGTATGAATTATTGACGCTCATTATTCATTGTATTTTAGAACACAAAACACTATGAATTGCTAAACTACAGTGAACATGGGACAACCGTCGACAATGTTCTCTATTCCTGCGACTTCTCAGAGAAGGTCTCTCCCACTCCAACGAGCAGTATTGTTGCCAAAGTTCAAAGTGTAATAAGTAAGTACCGTTCTGCCTTCAAAGCCTAAATTGGTGGACGGAGGACTCGAATGTCCCGTGTCCTGCATGTGATAGTAATAGTGTTCACAGATTGCGCGTTACTGCTAATCCCACTGAGTAATTTTCTCAAACGGTATTTTAGCCACTGAGAAAATCACAATAGCAAGTTTCTTAATCCCTAGAGTGCACACACATGATTACAAGTTCGGTGGGGGGGAAGGGGGGGGGAAGAGAGAGAGAGAGAGAGGAAAAGAAAAGGCGGGCTCCCACATTCCTCCCCACAGATGGATTCTGTCCATCAATTTTCTACCTATTCATTGGTTGCAAAAGCAGTCCGTAAAGCCACTTTTGAGCAAATGAAAATCACCTTTGAAAGGCTGTGCAGAGCTGTAAGAGTAAGTGAGTCAAAAAAAAAAGCCTGAAAACAGTAAAATTACATTACAATACAATGTACTGGGAAGAGAAACATAGAAAGCAACCAACCAAAGGGAGGGGATGCTGGGGCATCTATAAATGATTTATTTATTTTCGTGGTTTCGCTTAAACATTTCCAGCAAGAGCACCACGGGTAGTGACTCTGTGTAAGTAGATGAACATGACACAGCGATGTCCCAAAAACAATAAGAAATGAATGACCAATTTTACTTTTTTTTTAAAAGAGGGGAGGGTAGAGGAGTATTGTTGGCCAAAACACAAGAAGAAACTTGCTTCCCTTTCCAAAAAGTGTCAAGGGATCTTTAACTTCCAAACGTGCCCTTTCCTCTTCGGGCCTTGCCTAATCAGGAAAATTGTGCACTTAAAACACCCGGCACCTGACACAGAGTTTTATATCCGAGGAACAAGAGTGTGAAACACGCACCTGTAGATGCTGGTGAAAGTAGGTTTCTCGCTGATCCCAAGATTGCTGATACGCTATCAGCCGTGGCTCTGGGGGGAATAATAGCTCTGGTGAGAGCGGAGGGTCCTGAGACCACCTTGGCCATCAAGGTGGCTGGCCGGCCAGCAATCTGCAGCGAGGTGCTGCTCCTAAGCTGCGAGCTGGTGATCTCTGAACTGGCACACAAGTTAGACAGAGCAGCTGCCACGTTGCTCACTGCAACTGGCATTCGCTGCAAGCAAGAGGCGGGCGCTTCCGTGTTCTCTGACTTCAAGAGGCCCACAAAATGATTCTGGAGGTTACTGGCTGCGGGTGGCGTAGCTGGTCTCAGCGGAGGATGGAGCCAGCCCTGTCCGGCCGCTTGGCTTGGCACCTGTGTTAATGGTCCCTTTGGTCTCAGTGTGTCTGCCAGGGGCCTGGAGCAGTCGGACGAAATGGAGCTCGGGAGAGGTCCGTTGACTTTCACCTCCGCTGACAAAGGTCCGTTAGAAGTTCCACTACTTGACACTTTGCACGGGGTCTCTGGATAGAAGCTGCGGGCGGTTTCGTCCCGTGCGATTGCAGCTCCAGACGGCGGGGATGCAGAGGAACCTGAAGAAGAGTTCTGGCTGTTGGTCCCTGAGGTGCACGTAATGTTGCACGATGTGGGAGAGGGCGGGGACGACCGTTTCCTTCCGGCTGCCGGTTGTGCGCCGCTCGAACGGTTGTCCGCTGAACACTGGCCCGTGACACGTGGCTTGACGTCAGCCTTGTCGGTCTGTTCGCTGTCCCAAAATAATGGCATCTGCTTAGCAGATAAATGTTTGAATATGCTACACTGAAGTGCGACAACACTGCGGAGCCACTAGGGAAAAAAACAGAAATAGTTATTTCTGTAAAGAAAAACACAATGAGAGGGGACTATGCATTCAACAAAAAAAACGCAATGGGTGACAGAATTGCTCTTGATATTACAGATAATCAAAGCTCCACTGTTCCATTGCAAATATTGACTAAAAGATAAATAACGTGTACCACGTTTTCTCTCTCCCCTCTTCCCCTGCCCCCTCCACCCAACCACAACAACAAGATTGCATTTATAGAGCGCCTTTCACGTCGGGAGGACATCCCAGATGTGGAGCAGACCGGAGCCAGAGGAACGGAGGGTACGGACAGGTACGTAGGGGGGTAGTAGGTCGGAGAGGTAGGAGGGTGCAAGGCCGTGAATGGCCTTGTAGGTGAGGATGAGGATCTTGAATTCGAGCATCCTCAGAGCTGCATTTAATAACCATCATAGTAATCCTTGCATTTGATATAGCGCCTTAGCATGTCGTCGCAATGTCTCAAAGCGCTTCACAGGATGTACGATGAAGTGGATTGACCTGAGTATTTTGCGGGCAAAACGCGGTAGCTGATTGGGCACAGTGGCATCCTGCAAGCAGTCGTGGATTGAGTGATGGAATGGTGAGGGGAGAGAGATGGTCAAGAAACAGAGAGAGAGAGAGAGAGAGAGATATGGGGGGTGCACTTTCATTTAGGCTGCTGTGCCAGATGCTGGTGTCTTTGGAGGTAGGTTGAAGAACCACCTTGGGAGATGCAAGTAACCACAGGAACAGTCCCACAGCTCCCACCGTCTCCGCAGTCAGGGCTTCAGTTGCATGCAATTCTGTGAGCTAAATGTGGTATTAAAACACAACTCTGACCTCCCTCTGGTCTGTCTCACTGCATTACCTCCTGTTGTTCTCCTTCTGTAGCAAAGTGCTCATAGTTGGAAAGGTGCTTTTGCGACTCACTAGGAGTCTCGTTACATATCAGCTCTCCGTCACGGATTCCTGCCGGGGGAAGGAGAGGGGGTGGATACTGGTACTGGGCTTTAATCGCTTCAGGAACCTAAAATAAGAACACATTGAAATCAGCAAAGGATTACGTTGAGCTTCAAAGGATATAATTAAAGTAAAGCTATGTAAACACCTGTGAACTTGGGTCATTTTACTGTGCTTGCTTTAGTCCAGCTGAGAAATTCTACCTGAAAACATTCAACCCAGTTCTGTGATAATTTAAAAAAAAAAAAATTTCCATTTTGTGGTCCCACTAAAAACAGCACTGAGGCTGAAGATCAAAAACGGACATTTGAAGTACCCTCGACAGCAAGTTCCGCATCTTGTCACAGTACATAGTTACCGAAGCAACCATACTATTCACCTACAAAGAATACGGGCACTGCACTTTACAGAAACTTTGCGAAATGCTGAGGTGTTCGATGTAATCTGTGCTACATCAAATGTAAGAATTTTTATTATTATTATTCAGAACTGACTGTAATATCTCCAGTAAGGTTTTAATTTTAGTCTTTAGTTCAAAGAATACCTGTAAAGGCTTTGGAATTACGTTATATAGTTTGAAAGCAGCTCAGCAGATAGCATTGTGTTGTAGCACCATACAGTGGTAGAATACAGGTTTGCAAACCATCATTCACAGCCCCGAGCTGTTATGCACATGCGTAGGCCAAAACCACACTCTCTTAGCTCACAGCAGTCAGTTTATGAGCAGCTTCTGGTAGACCTGGTAGCAGGTCTGAGTTGCTTGCACGCCACCAGGGGAAAACAAAGAGAGGCCAGGGGGGGAAATGCACTTCAAAGGTAGCAAATCCTACAAGAAATATAGCGTTGGCAATTCCAAGAATGTCTCAACTACTCTTGCATGACTGAGCTTGTATATTTTAGAAAGTAGTAGAAATGGTTTATTCCAATAGTTTGAATAGTTGCAATACATTTATAGCATGTAGTCTGGTGCAGACTATTGCAGTAAGGCACTGAAGATTATAGAGTTGGTTTGGGGTAATGAAGATAATACATGTGTGGGTTAACCAGATCCTGCAAACCAATTCAGGTTACGCTTTAGTGGTGGAAATATACAAAACAGTCCAACAATTATTTCTAAAACGACAAACGGCATCCCAAATATTTTCTGCATAGTGGATTCTAGATTGAATTTTAGCACTATCAAACTAATCACATGGTGTGCTTTTTTTAAAAAACACTAAAGACAAATTGTTATTTGTGGAATTTACTCACCTTCATATATTTCCTCTTTACTTTTTTGACAATTCGGCGATTGGGTGGATGTTTCCTGTGGATCTTGTTTAAGAAGTCTATCTTAACTGCGTGCTGCGATACTCGGTCTTGGAACTTGTCAAATATCCGGCATCTATTGCTTAAGGTCATGTTCTTCTGATTAAGCTGAATGGAAATGACACCAAGTCTTTAAGGAAGGGGGGGGAGGGAAGAGGTTTGAAGATATTTCGTCTAGAAATGATTACAGTAAACTCCTGATAACTCGACCCAGGCTTAACTTGTCACTACCACTTAAGTCATCATGCTGTCAATATCCCGGCCGCAGTCATTTATGTATTCACACATATGCCTAACTCGCCACTTCGGATAACTCGTCACTGATCTCTTTTCCCCAGGAGTGACGAGTTATAAGGAGTTTACTGTAGTTTGTTTGAACTGCACTTCTGATCTTGGGAATCTCGAAGCAAAAAAAAAAAGGATACAAAGTGAATGGGGAAAAGAATGTTGAGGCACGTGAAATAAAGGGGATTTGAAGTTCTCAGCAGTGAATTAAATCAATTTCCCTCCTCTCCCCATCCCAAACTCCCCCCCCCAAAACAATCCAGAGATGTTAGAAAACCTCAGTGCCTTTTTACAGTGCGGTCATTTTAAAACGGGAGTAAATAAGCGCAACTTTCAGTTCACCAATCTAAAATAGCTCAATTGCATTTATAAGTAAATAAATCTCTTACCACTACATGTTCAATGTGATTGGGGCACATCCATCTACCAGTCGGCATAGCAGTGAGAGGTGGATCCAGGCAGTCCATGTGAAATAATAGCGGGCAGTAATCACACTGGACAAGAGGTGCTACTCTGCAACTCCTACAAAAGCAGAGAGATTTGTTGCCAAACCGATGGAACATGACCCAAACATAAGCGTAGGCAACATCAGGTCACTGCCACCCGTCTTTAAATTGAGTTACCGTCAAACTGGAAGGGAATACAGAGTGGGGAACACGAGCATAAAGAACAACAAAAAAGGGGAATGCCCCTTTGTCAAATTAGTTATCTACATACCACATACACACACACACACAATCCCATAGAAGCATACGTTCCCTTTGACCTACACTGTATTTAGATATCCTCCCCTCCGCACCACCAAAGGAATAAACAAATCCTCTGCTCAGTGAGTCAAGGGCTTTGGAACTTTTTTTTAATTTGAGTTCCATGAGAGAACACATGAAACTGGATGTGAGGGAGATGTGCTTCCAAAGCAGATAGAAGCTCTTTCACCAACTGACAAGATGCCACACTCTGCCTCACAGGTACTGAGCCATTAATATTAGTCAACCCTTCTACATCATTTCCTAATCTTTCCAAGCTTTGTTAACTTGACCTGCCATGCCAGATTATTTACCTGGCAAGTGTTATCTCAGTGCTAATTGCGGGTTATATCTGAAATATCAGACATTTAAATGCAGGACGAATTGCATACTCTTGACATCTGGTCACACACTAAACCTGGCACCTGCAAGCTTTTCTGCTCTCCATTGTCGAACAAGCAATGACTTGGTGCCCCTGGGCAAGTTCAGACAGAGGAAACTGGAGCCTGTACTATCTTTGGGTGTGACAAGAACCTGGTGCAGATTCACTCACTCCCCTCCTTCACTTTTCTCTCGATTTTCAAAGACAATCTTTTGGCAATGAAATGGCAACGAAAACAGAGAAAACAATGAGAGAAAAGTGGAAGAATTGATGTTGCCCATTTAAAGGGTATAGGAAAGGCTCTCAAAGTACCTCCAGTCAAAGAATGGGGAACAAGTCTCGACAGCACTGTCGTCGATTTTTAGGTCCCAGTTGCGTTACCCACATGGATAAGAGTTGAACGAGGAAAGCGCTAGAGTTTAAGATTAAAATCTCCTTTGGAACGTGTTGAAAAGCAAACTAACGCAGATCCTCTAATTCCTAAGTATTCTGTCTTAGCAGTTCAAAGTTCTTGCAAAGACATCATGAACTAAAATTTTTGCAATCAATGCAGTAAATGCGGTACAACTTTTAATAAGAGCACAGTGAAATGGAGACTAGTATATCAATCTCAACCTCAATCTATTTGTTCATAGACAGAGGAAGGAAAGGGAGGGAGCCTTTGCCATTAAGTATTCCTGGCGCCCCAATTCCTGAGAAAGAGAAGAAAGATGACCATTGGCGTTATGAAATGCGAGGCTTGTGGAAGGAAGATAATAGAAAATGAGATACTGCACCATTTTAAAACCATTGTTTGATTTGTTGGGACTGAGGAAAAGCTGCTTTAATATTGAAGTGTGGCTTCAATGATGTGCCAATCCAATTTCAAAAATAACACAATTATATCTCATTAAACAACAAGTCCAGTGAAAAGGAACCAAAGACAAAACCACCTTAAAGGGCAGATGCGAGGAAATCACATAATAGTTTGTCAAAATAAATTAAAAGCTTACTGGTATACAAAATGCTGTAAGCACAGCGAGTCGAATGAAATTCACTGAGGTTAACACTGTACAGTGAAGGACAAAACTAGCATGTCAATTTGAATAAAAGAAAGATGATTTGGGGTAAACAATTGAACAATTTGATAGCCATTTTCCCACTAAAATAAGAGATCTTGATTATGCAGACTGCAGAATTCATGACAAAATGTTGAGTTAAAAAAAATTGAGGAACTGAGAAACAATTAAGATATTTCTCTCAGAATAATGAACACTAGTTGAGGTATTTTAGGAATGAGTGAGAGCAGAACAAAGCATTGAGGTCTGATTTCAATATAACAAGGAAGAATATGAGGATGACGTATTAGTAAATCCCATTGGAGATCAGAGGAAATACAAAGGCTGAATGTCAATTCGTAAGAGCGCAGTCATCAAAAGAGACAAGAAGAAGTGGTATCTCCTACTTAGATTTAAGAACGGCACAAAGAAGAAGCTCAGTCTTCGCAAGAGTTGAAACATGCTAATCTTTCCTGTTAAGTGGAGTTCATAGTACTGTGGAGATTCATTTTCAAACAAAAAAGTTTCAGCCTGGAAGCAGTACCAACACCACTCCCACCAACGTTGGACCACAAATGTGCTCCATTTGGATTGCCTTGGTTGCTGTCAGCAGCGACCCACGACATATTTCCTTACAGACAGACATCTCCTATCTAGGTTCTACGAAAAGCCCTTCAACTACAGATTCCTCACAAAACATTAAAAGCCAGTAACACATAAAAGATTCACATCTTACAGTTAATTCCTACAGATAACTGCTTGCCTTTTATAGGTTCCAGAGAGCACTATTTACAAATGTGCATACTGTGAACCTTTCTTATACTAACTTTTACTCTTTAAGATGTTGATCCAAAGAGGTTCCTTTGGAAACGAACAAGTGTGGTGTGAAAAGGAGGCAGACAGACCTAGAACATCCTAAATTTAATCTCTGGTAAATGCTGAATTAGCTGGGGCAGTGGTGTTGGTGGTTGGGGAGAGAAAGAGAGAAAACACATTAAAAAGGCAGATGGTTCAGAATCTATGGCTATACAGCACAAAGCCATGATGTAATAACTCGGCAGATCAAAGTTCACCGATGCCTGGCTAGACAAGCAGCTCTGTTGAAACTGGTGTTTGTAAAAGGAGCCAGCTGCCGAAATTTGAAGCAAGTTATTTTCCTTTTTGTTTCTTAATCCCTAGACTGAGAGAAGCTCTGGGGCAATTGCAGACTTCCTGCACAGCCTGTACTCAGTTTGCACACCTTGACGCCAAAATTAACTCTCATCCTGGAATACAACGGTCTATTATTGTAATTTTAGCCCCATAACACTACGAGATGAACTTAAAATCAAATATTTCACTGATTCTATCCTATTCTTTTCTAACCTATGTGCTTTATCTCTTCTGTTACAACCACCCACCTCCCTAAAATCACCAGTTGATCAAACATCTCAGTTTTATTTCAATTTTGGAGATGGGGGACACATTCTAAAAGTGAAGGCGGGATTGAGATATGAGTCAAAAGGTAATTTTTTTGTCTTATCTGATCAAGTTTCTGACGTAAAGTTCAACACAATCACTTTAGCCATGACATGGTTATTAACCTTTCATTCTTGAGATGCGTTTATTTGATAAAGCGACTTTCACATCTCAAAGCACTTCACAGGATATACTGTAAAGTGTATAATATACTGTATTATAGTATACTGTAAAGACTATTTTGCAGGCAAAAGTACTGGAAACATTCTATGATCCCAGAAGAAAAAGATCAGTCACAGATTGAAAAGTTAGCATATTGTAGAAGTTACTTTAGGTGTCTTGACACTTCTGCTGGTGGACAAAGCTACAGTTCCCCCACTTATAAGGAAATACAATACGGTCCTTTGGGCATAACTGCTGAACTGAGCAGCTTCAGTTTTCTCAAGGAGCTATTTATCACTTATTTTAAGTAAGTTTCTAAATCCAAAGAAATAAGTTAGCAATGACCATCAATCAGCGAACATCGCCACCATTGAAACAGCCCCACACTGTATGCTGGTGCTTCACCAACATTCTGCAAAGTTGGCAGTACAGTTTCTGCCCCCACAGCTTTGCAGACAATGAGCTCCCAAACTGTTGGCAGACATGCACTGAGTGAAAGCTGCACAGCTGGAGGGAGGGAAGGAGGGGGGAGAGAGAGAGCACGCGCAAGAGAGAGCAGGGATAAACCTTACAGATATAAAAAGCAGATGCTTGAATCAGTGCTCCTGCTCAATTGCAGCTCCTAGTGGTGCAAAACAGCACCCCCATGGCTCTCAGCTCACATGAAGAGAGGGGCACAAACTGCATCGGCCTGCCAGCCAGAAAGACCACAGTCAGCTGTATAGTTCCAGTCATACAACGGTTTCCTGAGAAACAACGAGTTGACATACATTCCTCAACAGGTGGCCTGTCTCGTTTTGCAGATGCACCACATCCACATTGTTCAAACCTAACAAAAGAATCTCGGCAAATTTACATACGACTTTTTAAATTGACTAAACATTTTCAAACGTGCAAAAGATCGAATGCCCGAGTGAGCTCGTCACTTCGGAGAGGATTTCTGGTTGCCGTACGCATATTCGCCGTTAGCGGAAAAGTTCGTAGCTAGGGAACGGAGCAGTTTGTAATGCAAGAAAAAAAAAGTTAAATGCCCACCTGTTGCAAATGAAGCAAACTCGGACGGGCAATGGGACTAGGCCATTGTGGTCTAGTTCATGCTGTGCCCTCTTCACATTCTTCCCTGTCGTTTCCTCTTTTCTTCTCCTTTTACTGGTACCTGCATGATACAGTGTGCGTCATTAGCTGCACCAAAGATTGGTTCTGATTTACGTGCCCATTCCATCTTGCTGCGTTGCCCACCCTTTAACTTTCCCCTTGCCATGCCATGAACCTCCAGGTTATATGGCAAGCAGATGGAACCATAAATTCTTCCATGGTTCTGAAGAATTACTCCATCAGGATCCAGGCCAGCTCCCCAGACTTAAATTAGCAACCCCGCGAGTGGAGAACCTTTGGTCAAATCTGAGGACCTGGCTTTGCGGGGCATGTGTCTCCTGCTTCCCCAGTTGGCACTTTCTGCTGCCTTTGGAACAACAAGTGATCCAAGACTGATGGTTTCTGCAGCTAGAACTTTGCCAGAGTGGAAGTGAAAGCTCACGCCACTGACCAACTTTTTACATTAAGTATTTTATATCCATCCATGTTATGCTGTATTGTGCACCATTTAATCCGACAAAGTTTCATAACAATTTCAGTGAAACTTGTATGTTTAGTCCCCACCGTCCAATTAAAAATGCTCTTGCTGCCACATAATCCTTCCTTGCATTTGATATAGCACCTTGTCACGTCATTGAGAAGTCTCAAAGCAGTTAACTGTAAAGTGGATTGACTGTGTATTTTGTGGGCGAAACAAACAGAGTGTCTCAGTAAGACTTCTCCATGACTACTATCAACAGTGCTTGATCACTATCTGACGACACTACTGCCATGTGCGTGAATGGGCAGGATCGGAGTTGGGCATGGCAGTCTACGTAATCAAGAAACCCACTGAGAAGCACTTGCCAGGTTCATCCATTGGGAATTGCTATTTGGGACTGGAGGGTTGCAGGCACCTGTACCTTTGTAATTAATTGCTACCTTCAGAAGAGGGGTGGAGGGGGAGAAGAACCAGAGAAAACTGTGGGAAAAGAAAGTTTCAGTAACTGACCCAGATTTCTTGTCCTGTGGCATGTATTTTACTCTATCAGCTCAGTTTTGGTTAGCACATAGCTGCCTGTTATATACCCCTTTTCAAAAAGGAATGATGTATAATCGATCTCATTTCTCAAATAAAGTAAGATTTTCATAATTATGTAAGTGACAATCCTGGATCAGAGACCAGTGCAAACGCACAATGTTTCCAGTATTAACAATTTCAAAAGATGCAGATGAATTGGACTGTTCTTGCTAAAAATGCATGAAAGCATCTGAATCCAAAGAAGGCAATTCAATCAGTCTCGATGCATAATACAGAGATGCGTACATAGTAATCTGCCCGCTTTGCTGTCTAGTCCCCAAATTGTTGAGGGGAGATTTTCTTTTCTTTGGACAAACTGTAGATGGGTGTGAGGGGTGGGGAGGGGTGGGGGAAAGAGAGAGGGTCCCTTCAAATATAGAATAAGGTCAAAGAGAAAGACACTCCAAGAGAAAGAGGGAGAGAATGAGTGAATGGGAGCAAGACAGAGCAATAGTTAGGAGCGAAAGAGCAAGTGAATTTCCACACGCTATGAAAGAGGGGTTAGATCATCAATTGGTGCAATTTCCAGGCATTTGTAGATAAATGGTCATTCTTTGTGCCAGCAGTAGATTTCAGAAAACATTTCACATTTCATTGAAAATATATTTCTACAATGAGTCAAATTCTAACAAAAATTAATTTAAAATAATTACTTTACCCAAGTTATAATTTCCTGGTGGAAATTTTCTTTTTCTGTACATATCCAAAATCTGTCCTCGTATTTAAGTACAAAACAATTACCACTAAATTTACTGATTGTGTTACGGCACAAAGAACAGCACCATATTATTTTGTGGAGTATAATTTCAAACACCCGTCATTAACGTGAACAAAACTTTTACAGAGCACACTGCAAACAAATAGCCTCAGTCCACTTCTGTGCCGGTTTGGGCATTCGCACTGATACAAAGGGCATACACAAAAGGTTCTCGCAATCTATTCATTTACCTCCCTTCATAAGTGATGGGAATGGCAGTGTTTCCCAAAGTGCAATAATGCTGGACACTTCAATGCCATTAAGAAGCAGTTTTCTAATGCTGTGTACTCCTGAACATTCTTCAACTCTTTACTACAGTAACTGCCACCTGAACAATAATTAAAGCAACTGAAAGCCACCGGTATCTGACTTAGGTGGGTGGCAATAGATTGTCTTAAGTATAACCACAGGCACCTCAGGAGGTAGACTGTCGCTTTTATGTTCAACCTGGAAACTGAATAAACCTGAAAATCAACAATAATATCCTGGCACAAAGCCCATTCTGATGTGACTCTCAATACCTAGTATCATCTGCTTTACACAGCTTTAGCAATTATCAAGACTTTCACAGTATCTTTACTACATTATACTATACCTATTTTAAAACCCACTTTTTTTTCTGGGCCTTTAGCTTGACCCAATACCAACACTTATAGGTGCTGAAATTCAGTGTCAAGTAATTTGTACCGTAGTCTGTTTCCTTTGACAACTGCTGACTAAACGTATTGGTTCATTGTGAAAAGTTACAACTGTACTATACTAAAGTTGCTCAGTGCAAGTTAAGTAACCAACAAACCAGATAATATAAACAGCCTTTCTTTGCACAGGGTCTTTAAAAAGAGTCATGAATGGTGAACAAGAAACTACAAATTACAAATGACATTGTGGTTTGTGTTCTAGCCCAACATACTTTCCGCATGAATCTGGTCCTTAAACGCTGCAGCTGCAAAAAAATGCAGAGTCAATGCATTTTATTGCACAAGGAGTATATTGCACTATATCAAATGCAAGGATTATTCATCATCAGATTCGAAGATTGCCTTTGAATGTCATGAAAGACTGCAACACACTGGTGTTGAACGGTTGTTGCTCTCTGAGCAACCATAAACCTTGTATTACAAGTAGCTACACAGATCCTCCCCTCACCTGGAAGTGCTGTAGTACATGTCAGTTCATTTGGAAGTTGAAACTGGGTTGGATTTCTCTCCAATGCCGCTGCTATGAGCATTTCAAACGGATTCTTTATTTGCGAATATGAGCAGTCCATCTCCATGGTAACACAGTCATCGTCCACGTCGATCAGGTCCTCGTCCAGCTCGTTCTGCTCAGACGTAGGCGTGTCAGTGCTCGCGTTTGACGTCGGTGTGCCTGGCCGGCTGGCTCGCCTTTCCAAGTTCTTTGCTTGCGTTAGTGATCTACAGTTACTTTCCAACCGGGAATCCAAGCTTTTGCTGTGGGTTTTGTCCTGGAACTCCAAGTCCACAGTAGGAGATACTGTCCTTTTAACTGCCTGTTTGTCCATAACCCCATTTACTTGGCCTAGTTTTTCTTTCTTCTCTTGTTTCTGCAATAAGGGTGGGAGTAGTGGGGGGTGGGGGGGAGAAAGTATAACACATGAATTAGTAATCAAAGTCAGCAAGTGGAAGAAGAATGAGAAACATGCTTGTGAGATGTGAAAAAAAGTTTAAAATCTAAATGTTCAGCCAACTTGTCAAAGTCAAAGATTAGAAAACCACAAATTAATCATCATTGACTCATAATAAATCCGATTTTCAATGAGAAAGGGACACTTACAACAACAACAACCTGCATTGCTGTAGCACCCTGCACCCAATATTTAAGGATGCAATTGGGGAAGGGAGGAAATTACGTTGGCAGCGCCTTGTACTGTTCAGCTTGTCCCCATCACTTGACACTGAATTTCAGCACCTCTACATGTACCCATCCCCAAAGACTTAACAGAATTTTAAAAAACGCTAAACAAAGTTCATTACGAACAATTTCCCTGCTGGAAATTGTCAAATCGGACTTAAAATAATTTACAAGTTCCATTTGCCAATTATGGGGCAGAACATGAATATCCTTGCACCATCTGAAATTAGATTTCCTAGTGGATTTTGCTCAATCATTTGCTTCAATGCGAGCAGATGCGAAGACTCCAAAGAAAATCAGTGTCCGTTTGGAAGCTTAAATCTACAAAGTTTTACACAATCCAGCAAATGCTAATGCTCATTCAGTTTCAGGCAGTTGCTCAAAAGTAGCGAGGACATCGCACGTTCCAAGGACAATGGGCTCTGTGACAAGCAGACACTTCCGTGTACGAGATTCAAATCATCCCCAGATGAAGTTCTTAATTTCTGTACTCGAGTTCAACTTGACTCCTAAGCTGCTAGGCGTGCAAGACCAATCTTGGAGATTCCTTTCACATTCCCATCCCACCCCTTTCCTGTGGGTAACATTGCCAAACCTCCACTTGGTGTGAGTTGAACCCCAGAGGAAATTTCTAGCCTCAACGTGAAAAATACCCACTTAGGTGAGATCCTAGAGGGTACCTAACACGGAACAGCATTCAGCACAAATTGCTACTTTCAGGAAAGAAAATTTGGGAATATTCACCCACACAAATTGTCCGTTCCTCCCACCCACTCAAAGGAATGTAACTGTAATTACCTTTCTACGAACTGTGCACCGATGACACATCCAGTCCCCAGGAGGAAGCATCTCCTCACTGAGTGGAGGGTTACTGAAACGACAGGACAGAAAGGAGTTCAGCAGTTGCATTAAAAATAATTCACCTCAGTAGAGATACTCAGCACAATATGAAAGCAAAGTCAGGTCCTGCATTAGTACATTACAAAAGATCTCAAGCAATTGGGAAACATTGGGGTTGTATACTTAGAAGGTTCCCAATGGCACTACAAGTCCTGAACCCAGTAACCCACAGCTAATTACTCTTGCCAACAGATCCAACTGCCAAAAGATGGGATTCTTCAGAGCTGTGCTAACCCTGACCTGCCTGCAGAGTTGGATCTTAATATCCCCAACCTCTGGAATTCCATTCCCCAGTCACTCCACCTCACCCCCTCCTTAGCCTCCTTCAAGTCCCGCCTCAAGACCCTCCTCTTCGACCATGCCATCGGCCACCCCCTTCCCCTCCCTTACCTCCCAACCCCAACCTGAAATGCTGTACTCTGTCCAGCGCCTTGGGACACCCTCCTGACGTGAAAGGCGCTAAACAAATGTAATCTTGTTGTTGTTAATGTCAACTGAATGGCCATCTTCTCTGCCTCAACCCAGCAGACATGTTAATGTCCAGTTTGTTGCTGCAGATTGGGGAAAGTCAGTGGACATGCACAACCATTCCTGTGGCACCCATTTCTGTATTTTCACCCCAGCAATCCAACACGGATACCAGCAGCCTCGAGCTAAATGAGAACAACAACAACAAGATTCCATTTATAGAGCGCCTTTCACGTCGGGAGGACCAGTTCTGCAGCAATCTATAAAGTGAAGCATCAGTTCACTGAACACATCTCCAGTTTATTTACATAAGAAAATCTGTGCAAAATATACTGTGTGCACACCGGTCCAGTTTGTAACCATGAAACTGAGCAAATGTTAGCAGAGTCTACGCTTTATTCTGATGAGTAAGCAACTTGAAACTCTGTTCTTCAACCGTACTCCCAAATTCAATGGGGTATATAGTTTTGCTGTTGATAAGATAGGCAAACATTCTGCAGGGATAATAAAAGATGAATATTTGTACAGCTGAAGAAGTATTGCCAGTTCTCTCAATTCTTCGCTCATCACACTCCGAAAATATATTAGCCAGATTTAAAGTTCATCAGCATCCGATTTAATGAGAAGTACACATGGAATAAAAAGCTTGTGGCAGACTGGTGAGAGTCCAGAATGATCTCCAGTCTTTCATGAATGTTAAATGATTTACCTCTGATAAGGTCTTTCCTCATTCTTTGATGTAGTTTAACTTCTACCAATGGCTGGCAGTCACCCAAAATGGCACAGGAGTAAGGAGATGGAGTGAGGAGAGAAAAAGAAGAGGAGGGGCATTTCTCACAGAACACTATCCCTTTAAGATTCTTCCATTACTACAATAGCTATACACATCAAATAATCGCACCTTGACCTAAATCTGGATTCACATCAGATTGTAATGATGGTAGCAGTTATAGAAAGAGACCAAGTACATGCATTACGACAAGGGCATTGACACCATGATTGGCAGCAACAGCGAGCTTCATACGCGACAACTGAACTACATTCAAGAGAATGAAAGGGACATCAGCGGCAGATAATCCACAGTATCCCCATTTATTCAAACTCCACACAGAAATGGATTCTAAATAACCAGTATGTTATCGCCACCCAACGTTTTTACTCATAGTTGTTTTTACAAAGTGAACTTCGTAAACTTCATCTAATACAGCGTTAGCTTCTCTGCAGACTTGCCTTTGCTACCCAACATTGACGTTTTCCAACCATGCCTTACAATTGGACAACAGAAGATGGGTGTTCAGGTGAAAAGCAAAGCTTGCTAATGCCACAGTACTGCACAGCTGTTCCTGGAATGCAATATCCCAAGGCAGTGGAATTCACCCGGTTTACATTGCAAGATCTCTTTCACAGAACTAGCCTCAACAATAAAAGACGCTTTCATACTACATTTATCCAATGAAATTCGACTGATCATGCACGTGCTGCGTTGAGCTGTGAGAGCAATTTCAATAAAACGTAAACTGAAATTGCATAACACCAAATCACTTCCTTTGGCAATGAAGTCCTTGCATTTGATATAGTACCTTATCAAGTGATTGAGACTTCTCAAAGCGCTTCGCAGGATATCCTGTAAAATGGATCGACTGTATTTTAATGAATCATTGGCCTTTGATCAAGCATGATGCGAACATTCTGTACGAATAAGAGAACATGGTGTGGTCATTCGGAAATCGCCATATTCAAAAACAAGCTTCCCCAATGTTGGACACATAGATTGAACTCTAACTAAGCTTCAATGACCACCGTATCCATTAATGAACAAGGGCTGTGCTGACTCTAGGAACATCTAACAATTTCTTCAAAAGCAAAACAGAAAAGGCTTAAGGCAAAGAAATTCAAGAATTTTAAACTGCACTCAATTCCATAAACCTAGATGATGCATCTGTCTTGGATCCTCATACGTGGATCTCTATTCACATTCCCCACCATCCCACTGTCTGCAATATTCTTTTGGACAGAATGAAAGCCAACAGGAAGCAGAGTCAACAGTGCTCCAGTGTCCATTCCGCAATGCAGAAGTGCTTCAGCAACTTTCCAGCCAAAATCAGATATGGATATCCTGTATCCAACACCACAAGCAACATTACACACATGCATTTTGTTTGAAATTACAACATTCATTACGCCAAAATTGGCAGCATGGTTAGCCTACAATACAGTCACTACAGTTTGCAGTAAATCCTGTGAAGCACTTTCAGACATCCCCGTGTCCCCTATGCCTTAATAAGTATATTGCCAAAGTTAGATGAAACAAAGCATTTGGCACAGAACACTTCCAAATGCCAGACTTCCACTTCCAAAAATAGAAGAGCTTTCTCTTGTTTTAAACAAATTTGCCATCAAAATTCCACTGAACCTCAACATCAAATTCCATCTTGTATAATCTCAACCCCTCGTGAAGAAACATCCATTTATGTGACCAATACCAGAACACAAAAAAAACGGTTCCTTGCCATCAGCCCGTGCACTGAATTTTTCCTCTGGCTCTCTGGAGTGAAGCATAATATCTAGGCTGTAAATTGCTTCCTCCCTGACAGAGCTGTGCTGTGGAGATTTGCATCAGCACCCACTGGTGATGGACAGTGATAGACTGCTCTTTTGAACTATACAAGTGGCCACTCTGCTGCTCGTCTTTAAGCTCTAAACTCTTTTGGGTAGCGGCCAAAACTCTGTGAGACAGTGTGACACAAGAGGTGATTCCATATATTCCGATTGGATGATAACTTCCTCCCACAGACTATGAGTTTAACGGTTTGCCATTTCCTTTTTCGAAGACATAACTTAAATAAGAAAGAGATTTTATTCCTCGTGCAAACATATTCAGAATTCCACAAGCTTCTTTCCCCAAACCAGCCAGATGTGAACATTTTGATCAATCAAATTATCCAAACAAATAGCTCTTCCACTCCAAACACTGTGGAGCTCACAGATGAGTGTTCCAAGAACAACTGCAATCAAGGAACATCTAGCATTACTACAAAAAAACACATCCACCCCCTAGACAAAAACGTCAGCAGCATTCCATTGTAGAAGCACAAAGTAATCCTTTCCAGAGAATAGGTGGAACAATAGAAACTGAGTGGATGACCTAAAAAAATAATAATCCTTGCATTTGATATGGTGACGGAAACCTCTTAATGTGCCTCACAAAGAACTCGTGTCAAAGGCACTTTCCCGAAGCATGCTCTTGTTTTTGCCGATCGGAATCAAAAACATTAATGGTGGCTTGGTTTAACATGTTGCTGCATCCAAGAGAAATATGCGATTTATCAATTTAAAGCAGTTGCACACAATCAATCTAAAATGTTATTCGATAAGAGCGGGGGAGTGGGACTAGGTGGATAGCTGGTAAAGGCACAATGGGCTGAATGGCCTCCTTCTGTGCTGTATGAATCTATGATATGCATTTGGCGAATCCATTAAGTTGCGATGCTGCCTCCTCACATTACAGTGGCCTAGCTTTGCCATCAGTTTGTAAACTGGTACTCAGGATTCTAGTCTTAAAGGATGATTTATCAACTTAGTAACTTTCCTTACTCCACATGCCCCTGTTTACCTAGCAGTAAGCAGGTTGTCAGTCGATTGGCGGATCGCTTTACCGAGGGCAATAATTCCTTCAATTAATCCACAATCGTTTGTGGGACACTGCAATGCGCAATTGGCTGCCGTGTTTCGCCCACAAAATATACAGTCAATTCACTTTACAGTCTGTGAAGTACTTTGAGATGTCTCGAAGATATGATAAGGCTCTATATCAAATGCAAGGATTATTATTATGATTTCTTCTCGAGGCCTAAAATACACATATTTCATTTAGATACAGAAAAAGGACATTCAGATTTTGGAAGCTACTGTTGCTCCATGTCCTATTTGATAAAAATTCTGAACAAAACCACATTAGTTAAGCAAACTTTAGCTCTTCCAGGTAACCCTCAAAGTAACAAGTACTAGATTGAGTTACAGGTTACATTCAACGCTACAAACCATTACATCACCCAAACTTTTTAATCCTTATTCTAAGGATATCCTGTTACATGAATTCATTTCCCCCTTTAGTACCTTGCTGTATTCATTTTATTTGAGTAAATAGTCTTATCTGGACATGAAATCTTCAACAAGAAACCAAATCTAAAACGTTCCACCAGCTCATGATGTGCTAAATTAACAGCCTATCATTTGCAGAGAAAGGAGTTTCTTCTAGTTTCCTCCTAGTGCAATTGGGCTGCCGCATTTGCCTACAAGAATACAATCACTTCACAGTAAGCCCTTGGAAGCACTTTGAGGCGCCGTCCTGACACAAAAGGTGCTTCACCAAACGTAAGGATTATTATATAGATTATAATCATCAAAGAGGCATGGTGTTTGAGGCTTCAACAGAGGTAGGACATTGGGTTTTCATGCATAGGTCTTCATGTACTGAGTTAATTCTCTGCCATTTCCGCAGAGGATTGGATGGGGGTGGGGAGAAGAGGAAAAGAAAGACACTGTATGCAATCATTCATACACAAAGGGGAGAGCAAGTCCAAGTGCACTCAAGCACATCCATGTAAACACTTATCCAATAGCATCATTAGTGGAGGCTTTGGATCAAGTTGCCTCATTGACCAATCTCACAGCAGGAGATGATGCATAGATTGGATGAACTGAAACAGGAGAATGTGGGAGGAAATCGACCTTTTATAAATCACCTTCATTTATTAAAATAATAATAAATTGGTCACTTCAATCCACGACTGTTTGCGGGACATGACTGTATGTGATATTCTGTGAAGCGCTTTGAGACGTCTCGAAGATGCAATAAAGCACTATATCAAATTCAAGGATTATTATTAGCAAATTTATGCAGAACTGAAATTGCTATCATCCTTGTCTAGCCTGGTTTGAGGGACCAAATCAAATGATGGGAGTCATGATCATGATCCAACTTTGCCAATTTACATAGAACAAACATCCTACTCACACTTCAGTGGATGAGTAAAAGAAGAAAGAATGTAATATATTCGTCTCCACAGCAATTTGGTCCAAATCCTGCTCAGATCTAATAATTCAAGAGTCAATTTAACAGCATTAAACCTTTTTTCGTGAGCCACGTGCACTTTTGCATTGAGGTGGTCAATAAAGGTGGAACACTTAATTTACAACAACTTGGATTTATATAGCACCTTTCACGCGAGTAGTATCTCAGAGCACTTCAATCATATCCTGGAAATGCAAGCGTGCCAGTTGATTCAAACTGGTCCAGCCTTTGCCAGTTAATCCTTTTAAGAGTGATGTTTTATATGCAATCACTGTACACCTTAAAAGAGTACATGCAGCTAGAATTGCAGGAAGTACTCATCAGTTACACAGTTAAATTACAGCCTTTTAAAGTATGATTTTCCCCTTTTATATACCTCTCTGTATGATACTCTGGCCTTACACACGTGATTGTTCCCAGGCTTCCGTTGCTCTTAAGTAGGGCAGTGAGTGTGAACCTCATTCTCCCTTTGAAAGCTACGTCTTAGCCTCCACTCCGCAATCAACAAATCAATTTTGACAGACACAGAGCACTGTATTCCCTTCATCAAAAACACACAGAGTTGGGTGAATTCTTACAAACTAGTAACACAAAGCTTCATTCTTTCACGTGCAAAAAAGACTTTACCTAATCGAGCCTTTGTGGTACATTCCATACATTGGTTAAAGATTTTTTTTAAAAGCAGTACTTTCAATTTAAAGCTCCCAAATCGAACACAACTTAAAATGTAAAAAATCATCCAGTTGGACAACTTTTATTCACCAGCAACACTTGTGCATTACTTGGTCACAGGCTTCCAATCAGCATCAAAATACTTTTTGGTAATCATCCAACAAACAAACTAACCGAGATCTCTTTGCTAATGAAAGATCGATGCAAGATTACACGGCACGAAGAGGTAGCTAAAGCCGGTTGCACAGCCCTGAACTAAAATGAAAATAATCACAAGGAGGAAACGCTGACATAAAGCAAGAACAATCCTTAAGACTTTGCCAGAACTTTATTACTTTTACAACAGAGTTCAATCAATGCACTTCGCCATGAATAAGCAAACAGCTCAGACAATAAATTAAAAGGTTTTAAAGCACAAAATCTTAATCATCTGATGGATGAGGTTTAACAAAGTTCTACAAGATTACAGTATATCTAGATCATCGGGCACAATCCAACTTTAGATAACTATTAGAAAGAAGGAGTATTCTTCACAACTTATTGTGCTCATTTAACTGACACTCTCTCCCAAAACACAGCTGCACACAAACTATGCAGTTTCCTCAATCAGGTGGAATCATTTGATCTGTAACGGACTCATTGTGTCTAATAATAATCCCTCCAAAAACAAAATGGTCATTTGCAATCCACGACTGTTCGTGGGACACTACTGTGTGAAATAAGTTACCGACCTGTAGCTCTCTAGCAAGATTATGTCTGTAGCTAACAGTTCAATGCTATATCCTCTGATTCTTCCCATTACTATCTTCCCCAGAGGTCTGTTTTCCTTCCAGTTTGTTGCTTCAACATTAATGTAAGAGGGTTGCTGCAAAACCCACCACAGGAATAGGAGTGGTATACTAGTGTTTGACAGAGTTGATGCGCATACTACATACATGCAGTCATAATGGAAAATGCCCAGTTTTACGTGTGGCTGTCTGTGACTGTGTATTTGGGGAGATGATATCAGTTAAATGAACACAATAAGTTTGAAGAATACCCCTTCTGTCTAATAGTCATCTAAAATTGGCTTGTGCCCAATGATCTAGAGATAGTCTAACCTTGGAGAACTTTGTTAAACCTCATCCATCAGATGATTAAGATTTTGTGCTTTAAAATCTCCTCCACTCATCATCAAATCCTTTGTGACCGTCAATATCTAGGATGGTGAGCCCTCAGGGCACATAACCTTAATTTCCCTAGTAGTGCAAAGGTTGAATCACATAAACGCGTCATGAACTATGATAGGGCAACCAAAATCTCATATTAAAAGGGTTTCTTCACACGTCTTGTAACCACAAGTTATCATCTCTTACTTCTACACTCTTAATCCTTAATTTATCGACATTCCTAGCCTCATTATCTCCCATGATCTCAAATGGAGGGCTCCATTATAAAGCTACCTCTAAAAGGGTCAAGCTTCCCTTTTTTGTACCGTAATGCTTCTTTTACCCTGACGAATGTATGAACGTCAAATCTGTCAAAGGATACCGCTCCCATTCCTGTGGTAGGTCTTGTGGCAACCCTCTTGCATCCCTGGACAGTTTATAGGAAAAAGTTCACTGCCAAATAGGCCTTCCTGTCAACTATGGTTTTTGATCTCTGCCCCAATAGTAACCTTTCCAGCTTTCTTCTAGTACGTCAATAGTACTGTTCATATCACCTAAACCCCTTGGACTCGGAAACGTGTTACTTACTTTCAGTGTGTAAATAACAGTGCACCTTCCTCTAGTCATAAAATGTAACCTGGCCCAATTATACTGTCCCATTCCCAGCTGCTGACAGCTGGATAATGAATATGTTTACTGTTGCCTTTACATGATTACAATATCTGAAATAGTTAACTTTTTTGTGGTATTAACTTAAACTAGAATCAGAAATGTACCCCAAGGGCAAACGGTAGCTTCCACTTGTTCAATTATACATTCATACAATTATTTTGCATTCATGAACAGATCCTCAAAATGTTTTTTGATTTTCCATCGGCTTTGTATTGTCTGCAAATTGCATATACTGTCAGAAGCATTTCTCAGCTTCCCTTTTATCTATGCAGTAGAAGTGGTTACAGGTTAGTAATGCGTGTATTATTATCGTTTATATGGGGAACAAGACTGCAACAGAGCATTTGAAACAGAAAGGGGAGGCTTTGGATGTTATCTCTGAATATTGAAAAGATTTGAGTTTTTCACAAAAACAACTTTCATAAAAACTGCGCCAGAAAGAGGTCGGAAGGCAAGCTTATGAAGTGGAATTACAGACGGGTATAAAACGGAAAGAACATTCCAAGACTTATAACATCTGGTTTACATGTTTGATTTTGTGGCAGAAATGCTCTTGCAATTCAGAGTTGAAAATCATTGCTGCCGCTGATGGTTAGCGACTTTCGGGAAGCTGGAACTTTCACCATTTAGTAGGTTACAGAATAAAGCAAAATCAAAACATCAAAATAAAGCCCATTTCTCAAGTATTCAACGTAGCTCCCAAACTCCCGAGAAATTTTTCAAACATTACTGACCACAAATTTCAAAGACTACATTAATATCAGGTGTAATTTTATGCAGGTGTTGAATTCTCTATACTATATACATTTTTTTTTAATTGTAGTCAAAGAATAGGAGAGCAATAGGAATGAATGAACGGACAAAGTGCAGTTTCACTAGTTAAATTTGTGTTTCACAAAGCAAAATTAGGCCCTGTAAGCACACCCAACTTTTCAAACTTTTCCCATACTACTCCAAAATTGCCAGCATTTACCTTTAGATTCCGTCATTAACAATACGAGAGCAAAAATCTAAGCTGCAAGGCAAATGTACAGGCCTGGCTATAAAAATACAGTTTCAAGATGCGTGTGACCCCGAACTAAAGATTTTACTGTTTACTTTCTAAAATGGTGCATCTGGAACTACTGAAATGTTGGTTAAATTAGATAATTTTAAGAATTCAAAGCCATCCAGGCTCAAGTATTTAACTTGGCAAAGTGCACAGTAATGAACTAATTGCCCCCTGGCATTGTTCTTGACACACAATACCATCAGTGGATCACCTAAGGACTCGGTTAGGGAAGGATTCCTGAAGTAGTATGTCATTTCTACGATTCTTGAAATGAACATATTATGGCTTTTTCTGAAAACAGTGGCTCCCTGGTCCATAATTTTTCCTTTGAAACCACATTACTTCCCAGCCTTTGAAACAAAAACTTAATAATGGCAAAACTCATTCAGGGACATTTGCTCTCCAAAAATGTCTTCCTCTCCAAGATATGTTGTCTCCCCAGTGCCATAGATAATAAATATTACACCCCTCGAAAAATCAGATCCTTATTTGTTCTTAAAAGAGCCACAACACCCAAGCCTCTGCATTATGGAGGATATGGGTCTAATCAACATAAATAAAATAACCCTAATTATTCAGACAAGGTAATGCAGTACACAAGGCACCCAAAGTCTCAATTAGTCACTTCCACACTGCCACTCTCTGAGCCTTATCCTTTCAAATATAGAAATAATTCCTTTTTTTTAAAAAAATTGTTGAAACAATGTGAACAATTTAGATTGCTCAAAGCATTAACGGTAAATTCCAATCCTTACAAACACACCTTCCCATCAAAGTGACAAGAGGATAATACTGCTGACAATGAACACACCTTTGCACCCTCTGGTGTTCTAATGCATTCCACTCTCTAATAATGTTTGCATTTGATATAGCGCCTTATCGGGTCTTCTAGACGTCTCAAAGCATTTCACAAACTATACTGTAAAGTGAATTGACTGCATATTTTGTGGGACAAAACTCACAGGAGAAAGTTCAGAGCAAGACTGACAATTACCACTGTAATAAAACATAGGGAAGAGTGGAAGTGAGGGGGAAGCAGGAGGAGATAGGTGACCAAAGGCCCAGAGATGGCTTTTAGAAGGGTTTTAAAAGTAAGAGAGAGTGAGTGCGAACTGGAGGGGTTGTGGGAGAGTTCCACAGATCATGGGAAAGTATCTGAAAACTCAGTCACCAATGGTGTGCTGACTCGAACGGGGTGGAGAAACGTACAACATGCTAAGTTAATAGATCGTAAGGTGTGGGACTAGTTTTAATATAAATTGAAATTAGCTCCAATTGATTCTTAGTAGGTTATTACATGTCAGTTGAAAAGCAATATTCTTTTGACAGGATGCTCATTACACCCCATACATTTTACAGAGCTCCCTGAACATGTATGGATTGAAGAAATGTTTGCTTTTGCACAGAAGGGTTCCGGGGAAGAGGCTGGTGCTGAACTTCTAGAACTACAACACCGTCTGTTTACACTGTAACAGATTTCTTTTGTGAAGTAAAAGTCGCACCGAAGTTTTTCTTTCCTGCCAGGAAAGGAAAACTTTGGTGCGACTTTTACTTCACACACAAAAAAATACAACACACACACCACACACACAGAGTCTAAATGCCATTGAGGCTGATGACTTCAGAGACAATTGCATCCATGGAGAAAGAAAAACTAATCTCTTACAAATGCCACCATAGCCACCAAAGAGTGGAGGAGGGCATCATACACCAGGAAGCAAAAAGCTTTGAGGGAGGGAGAGGAGAAAGCAAATCTAGAACCTGATACCCTACCTTCTTTCTCTCTCTCTCCCCCCCCTCTCTCTCCTCCCCCCTCCCCACTCTCTCTCTCCTCCCCCCCTCTCTCTCCCCTCTCTCTCTCCTCCCCCTCTCTCCCCTCCCCCCTCCCACTCTCTTCCCTCCCCTCCTCCTCCTCCTCTCTCCCCCCCCTCTCTCTCCTCCCCTCTCTCTCTCCTCCCTCCCCCCCCCCCCCATCAGGTTGGCCTGAAAAGCCCGCTCGACGTCTTTTTCCAGGACGACGACAATTCGGTCCAGAACCACAAGGCTTCCCCAACTCGGCCCGAATCCCAAACGTGGACTCGCCCCCCCCCCCCCCCCCAACCCCGAAGCAGAGGGAAGGAAGTCAACCAAAATGGCGCTCCGCATCTAAAATATCATTTAACCGGAGGTCGCCATGTTGTCTATTTGCAAACAAGAGACAAAGTGGAGGAAGAGGAGAGAGGAGAGGGGGGGGGGGGGAGGAGAGAGGAGGGGGGGGAGGAAGGAGGGGGGGGAGAGAGGAAGGAGGGGGGGGGAGTATCGGCATCCGCCTGCGTGCAGGGAGGGAGGGAGAGAGAGAGAGTCTCTGGGTTTGTTCACAGCAGCAACAACCCCCTCTCCCCCTTCTCCTTCACCACAAAAACCCATCTGCAGGGCAGCACCACAAGCACCTGGAGCCCAAACCTGGGGGGGGGGGGGTTGTCAGGAGGCCGGGGCCGACCTCGCCTAGATCCCCGGGAGAGGTTAACCCCTCCCTTCCCTTCCCACCACCCTCCCCCCCCCCCCACTCACTCCCTTCCCGGGCTTCCGTTGAAGGCCAGCCCCAGGCTTTTGCGGCCCTCCTGGCTGAGCCCCGGCAGCCGCTGAACGAGGCAGAGAGGAGGAAGGCCTCCCCCCCCCCCAACAAAAAAAAACACACACACGCACACCAGCAGCAGCCGGATCCGAGCCCGTTCGCACCGGGGCCTTGGCTTTCCCCTGCGGGCGGCGGTGATGGCGACGGTGTGGGGGGGAAGGCCTGGGCATTGCCACCACCACCCCCCTCCCACCCACCACCACCCCAGCCGCACGGTCGGTTGGGAGCAATGCTCAGCGCCCAGGAGGAAGGCGTAGGGCCACACACACAGAGAGAGAGAGAGAGTGAGAGTGACTGACCAGCACTGGAGGTGGAAGGCTGCCGGACAGTGGTCGCAGCAGAGCAGGTCCCCGCCCTCCTTACAGCTGTCGCAGGTGTCGTGGTTGGTGGCCCGGCCGCTCCTGCGTGGCTCCTTCTCCAGCCTCCTGGCCTTCTTGTCGCTCTCGTCGCTCTTCGGGGGAGCCAGCAACGCTTGGATCTTCTGCAGACGGGGTGGGAGGGGGGGAGGGTTTGAGCGGGAGAGGGAGAAAGAGAGAGAGAGAGGCCTTGGCTTTAACACACACTAGAGAAGAGAGAGAGACCGCCACACAAGCCACGTTGAAGAGAAAGCCCCCCCCCCACACACACACACACACAGCTCATTCCTGACCCCCCCCCCCCACCCACCATTTAACAGCACATTCATCATTGTTGTTATTATTATTCATTCTGTTACGTCTTTTAACAATGCTTCGAGCCAGATTAAGATGGTTGTGCCACCCCTTCTCCCATCCCCACACCCCCCCCCCTCCCTTAGCTTCTTCCTATTGCAAAAATATATTTCATACATACACATATATATATAATACTACACGCGCCGAGGCTGAAACTCACCTCCATCAACCCTCCAGAGGTGTCCAAGTCGTACACAATCGTCTTGGTCTCCATTTTATCCCACATTCAAAACGCCGCCGCTTCCAGTCTCTCCTTTTCTTAAAAAAAACCTTCTCTTCCCTCCCTTCCCCACCTCTTCTCTCCTCCCTTTCTCTCTCTCTTTCTCTTTTTTCTTTTGCCTTGTTGCTTGTGGAGGGCTGGGATTTTTTTTTTGGGTGGGGGTGGGGAGGGGGGGGGAATGGTTGTTAACAATTTTTTTTCCAAATCAAACGTATATAAAGAAAGAGAAGAGGTGGCAAATCGTGTGGGGGGGGACTGTCAGTATTTATGGCTGCTGTCGTTCTTCACCCTCACCCCCCCACCAAAAAAAAATGCTTTCCTATATTGAGAGAGACAGCCAGACAGCAGCAGGTCCTGAAGCTTGCTCTGCTCTTCCTTTCCTTCTTCAGGGCTCGATCCTTTGGCGGAGCAGACGTACACACACACACACACACACGCGCTGCACTCTGAGAGAAATAATCCCTGGTTGAATTCCCAGACAAGCAGTGGAGGAGGAGGAGGAGGAGGGGGGGATTATGTATACAAACAAAAATCACCTTCAACCTCCTCTCTCTCTCTCATATATATATATATATATGTGTGTGTGTGTTGTGTGTCTCTCACAAGGGCCTTCCCCACCCGAGTCAGTCAGTCAGTCAGTCCGCAGCCGCTTTTACATTCACTGGGGTCCGGGGCAGCAGCAGCAGCAGCAATACCAGGCCTCGGCCTCGGCCACGGCCTAGCTGACACGGAGCCCTCCTCGAGCCGGCGTAACAAGAAGCCCGTCGAACCGCTCCGCTTCCATCCGTGCGAACAGGGAAACGGGCAGCTCCGGGGGGGGGGCGGCGGCGGCGGCGGCGGATGGGCTGAGGTGCGGTGAGGACGAGGAGGAGGAGAAGAAGACGGCGGCGGTGATGATGATGGCGGTGGTGGTGGTGATGATGGTGGTGGTGGCGCGGAACCGTTTCCCCGCCGGTGATACTCCTCCTTCACGCCGCAGGTCGCAGGCCCGGCGAGCAGAGGCGCTCGGTCCGACACGACGGTGCCCGAAGCAGACGCTGGAAGCCCCCGCCAGCCGTAAACACAAACCCCGCGGCCGCCGAGCTCTCGCCTCACATTTTTTTCTCCCCCCGCCTCCAACTTGGCGCAAACTTTCCACACACACATCACACGCACTGCGCAGGCGCCGCGACGCCGACACCGCCCGCCTCTCTCTCTCTCCCCCCCCCCCCGCGCGCGCCTTGACTCCGCGGCGCGCACGCGCACGGGAAGCCGGGCGGGTCACACCGAGCAGGCGCGAGCTCGGTTGCTCTCTTTTTTTTTTTCCCTCGCCCAACTGCGCACGCGCGAGGTGGGCGCAGGAGGAGGAGGTGGTGGTGGTGGTGGGGGGGGGGGGGCTGGAGAGCGGCTCCCACCGCGCAAGCGCGTGAGGTCACGATTCACCCGCCGCCGGGAGGGAGGGAGGGAGGGGGGAAGATCCTTTACTGCGCACGCGCGCTTTCTCGCTCGCGATCATGCGCGTGCGGCGTTAAGGCCGGTCCTACCGCTGCGCACGCGCGTGGGACTTTCTGCTCCCGATCTCACTGCGCAGGCGCCGCCCATCCGAACTCCTCCTCCTCGCGGGTCTGATGTCACCACGCGCCCGCGTAAGGCGAGTATTTTACCCTCGACCGAGCTTGGATGCGACCGAGCATGCGCGTCTCCTCGGCGACTATTGTGACCACCAGCGCCGCGGTTGCGTGCGTTGGTTTGTCCGCGCAGCGCCGCCTGGCGGCTGCGGTTCAGGGCGAGGGGCCGGCGGGGCCCACACAACGCCGCCTTACTGCGCAAGCGCCGCTCATCCCAACCCGCCAAGCGGCAGCCATCGCGGTCACGTGGCCCCGGGGCGTTTGCCGCGCGGGGGGCCTCTGGGACTTGTAGTTCACGGCGGGGCGTCGGGATCACCCACGTGATCGCGAGCAGATACTTTGTTGCGGCGCGGGCGCGGGGGGCGGGGCTGGGTGACGGAGGGGGGCGGGGCTGGGTGACGGAGGGGGGCGGGGCTAGGCGCCTGACCCCTGTGTTGGACCATCTGTTGGTGGTTCCTCTGTGTCTTTTGTCTTCTGTCCATGTTTTGTGTTTCGGTCCCGATTTCCCAAACCGCCGAAAAAGTCACTGCTGTCGAGCGCTCTGGGACGCTGCCCCCGCGTGAGGGGCGCCGCGTGTGAATGCAAGTTGTTGTTGTTGTTGTGGTTGCGGCCGTTGTGCTGTGGCTCAACGTCTCACCCGAAGGACAGCAACCAACAGCGACAACGTGCCCTCACCGAGCGAGCGCCCTCCACGCGGGGTAGCGTCCCAGAGGGCTTAACGGTGGCGGGGCCTGACTCCGAGCCGCGGGGAGGGGGTGGGGGTGGGGGAGAGCACGAGCGAAGAGAGGGGACGTGCATTCCATTCCAGACGTGGAAATTTCCGCGTGTAGTTGCCAGGCGTGGAACTCTGGTTCGGCTATTCGTAACCGTTGTGATGTGCTTCGGCGTGTGTCAGACACCCTGACGATATGTTAAAAAAAAAAAGGGGGCCACGCTACGATGGAATTTGGGAATGCTGTATATGATGGGGATTAAATCAATCATCTGAAAGCCGTTTAATGAACGAGTGAGCAGGTTGTAATTCAATACAGTGTCTGGATTGAAAAGGATAGTCTCTGAATTTCTTTTAAACACATTTTTTCGGGGGATTTATAATAAGTCCGATGCGCCACTCCGATTCAGGAGTCCTGGAAGAACATCGATGAACCCTGACGACGAACAAATCTCGACAATAGATCATCATTAACCAGCACCTCCGCTAGCTACGTTGTGAATACAATACTCATTTCAGTAGTTGCAAACATAATCATTGCGTTCATCAGCTGTTCTGAGCCATGAAAGACATTGTGAAGAACTCTTAACATCCAGGGGAAACAGCATCACTTCTGCCTCATTCAATAAATCATGAATGAAATTGCATAATCGTATTACGGTTTATGCTCTGATGCTTTCAAACAATTTGGGCTTCTGATCAAAATGCATTTATCTTTCATAAACCAAGGCATTTCATACACCCTGCCTTTTTGGAGTGGAGAAGTTGACTTGGATTATGTGCAACGAGAATAGGAAATTCCTAATGTCACTGATTCTCATGGTGGCAGCCTTGATTTTACTTTTCATACAGTCGCTTGCTGTGTTCCTTTCAGTCTTTTATTTTTGGCACGGTATAAAAAAGTTTAGACAAGAGCTCTACCCTGCGTGAGGAGCGCTATATAAATGCAATTTATTGTTGTTGGGAAGTAAATTGGCGGTTCAATCCATTTAAGGGAACGCTGGATTATCACCAAATTGCGATACAAGTCAAGTTACATTTATACACAGACTTTCATGTCTCAAAGCATTTTACACGGTTGGCAGGTCACCTGTGTTTGGGAGAACGGAACAGGGGGGGACGAAAAGTATAAGTCTTAAGGGGGCTTTGAAAGTGGGTGAGTCAGATGGACTCTGGGATGCAGCTCCATGGAGTGGGGGCAGAATGGCTGAAAGCCTGCTGATGGTGGGTTGGATAGGGCGGTGGACATGGATCAGGCTGAACGAAGAGAGTGGCTGGGTCGGTAAGGATGCAGGTTGTCACAGGTCGAGTGGAGCAAGGCAAGGCCTTGGAGGGAAAAGTTTCCTCTCTCTCCCCGCCCCCCCCCAACCCAACCCAATATGGGGGTGAATTGATTTCCTTCACTGATATGTCAAACGATTTGACACAACAGTAATACAAATAACAAATATGGGCACAAAACTGATGTTCGTATTTAAAATAAAATTTAATAACTTGTTCATTAAAGTTTACAACAACAGCGAGAAACAAATGCTGGACTTAACATAATCCTAATACTCAGACAATGTGATCCTCACGATAAATCTGGCAGGCAGGAATAATCAATCCATCTCACTCCCGACTCAATCCCAGAGTTTCAAACCATGGCCGCACTGTATAAAGCAAATGGGTGAATAGTTCCATTCAAATCACGTTCACAAAGGCCCTTTAAATGGGAGGTGGTGGGGGTGGGGGGAGTACTACAGGTACTATTTTCAATGAAAGTTATAATACAACATCCTATATAATTTGGCAATATAATACATAGGAACACAACTTGTTATTTTGTAAATACGGCTCGATGGTAATGGCTGAGGAATTACCCAGTCAAATTCTAACATTTCACCAGATGAATGGAAATAAAACTTCCGAAAAACATACAACTGTGTTTAATTTACACGTTATGTAACATGGCTACTATACAGAAAACACATTTCTAATAGACAATTGCAATGTCCTTTCCTGTTGGCCTTACAATGGTGTTGTGTGTGGCATCAAGTGTGTCAAATTTATGCTTTTTTCATCTCTTCCTTTTTAAAGTAGGTCGCCTTACCAGGACCTTGGACAAAGCTAAATTTGTCGTATTTTATTAGTCAGAGAGAAACAAATAATTTTTGAGTGCTTTTTTTTGTTCGGTTGGCATTTCAACGGGCCAACAAAAAAGGAGCCCAAGCAGATAGAAAATAAAATGACGCTTTCCGATTACAGTTACACAATTCACACACAGCATCACAGTGCTTTTAATGAATCTTTTGACAACACACTATTGCAAAGTTCTCCGTTATAAGACAATCATAGAATATTACAGCACAGAAGAAGGCCATTCGGCCCATCGTGCCTGTGCTGGCTCTTTGGAAGAGCTACTCAATCAGTCCCACTCGTCCGCTCTTTCCCCATATCCTTGCAAATTTTTCCCTTTCAAGTCCCTATCTAAATCCCTTTTGAAAGCTATTATGGAATCTGTTTCTACCACCCTTTCAAGCAGTGCATTCCAGACCATAACAACTCTAAAAAAATGTCTCCATTTCCTCTCTGGTTCTTTTGCCAATTATCTTAAAGCTATGTGCCCTGGTTCCTCACCCAGTTGCCAATGGAAACAGTTTCTCCTTATGAACTCTTATCAAAACCCCTCAGAATTTTGAACACCTCTGTTAAATCTCCCCTTAACCTTCTCTGCTTTAAGGAGAACAATCCCAATTTCGCTAGTCTTTGATCACCTCAGTCAAAGGTGAGCAGACCTGAGCTACCGACTCTCCCAAGTTCTGTTTCACGTTTGTGTTGCAGAAATACTCTCATTTCAGTCTAACGTAGAACTCACATCTTTCACGTGTGGTTATTGTAATACTAATGGCTTGTGGTAGGCAATGATATTAAATGCCATTCAATCACTTTCTGCTTTCAGCAGAGAATTACTACAAAAATATGAATTTTATACTATAATAAATCCATCCGCTTGACAAATGTATTCCAGGTATGGGGGTGGTGTGGGGGAAACACATTCTATCAATAACACTTGTCGAATGGAAATCTTTTATAAACTACCCCACAGAAGGAGATGTGTGTTAGTGACAGTCGTCAGTGACTACTTTCTTCCAGGGTGGTTATATTCACTGCACGTCTGTCTTAAAACCAATTTCATACCAAAAGCAACAGAGCAGTCTCACCGCAGGTCAGATTATACCGATTAAACACAGTGATTTTAACAAAAAAAAAGGACAGGTGATTCCATGTGGCAACTGACACAAAGCACATTAGCCATGCCACACTCTTAACAGGATTTGTCAAGCTTTATGGGAAAAATCAAATGCACATGAATTACAGGCAGACGAGAGCGCGGTGGTGTCAAAGAAAATAACACAGACGACAAGCGTTTTATCAACGTTAAAAAAAGCGCAGTGGTTCAACAGGGCTAAATAGAGTCATTCTGAATCATGCATCTAATCTGTAGAGATACTATTCCGCTCAAGAGAATCATAGAATTTTACAGCACAGCCGGAGGTCTTTCAGCCCATCAATCCTGGGAACGTCGCCTAGAAATTTGCTTTAAAAGTTTAGTTTGCCGGAAAATCGACGCCGCGTTCGTCCACAAACATACAGTCACCCCAATTTACACTAGATCCTGTGAAGCGCTTTGAGAACAGCTTCCTGACATGAAAGGCCCTGGATCACATGGAAGGATTATCGTTGTTGTTGTTGATGACCTGAAAGACGGTTAAAAGCGTCAGCAGCTTCCGAATGAATCATTGTCACAGGACGCCGTCTAAAACGACCTCAATTGGATTTGGAATCTCAGGCCCGCTGCGCGACACGGAAAGCAGAGCAGAGAGGGAGAGCGAGAGAACAAAACAATGAAACGGAAAAGGCACAATAAACAATAAATGGCCCGGGCCCCCACCCCGCCGTTTAATGGACGAGGAGTCGTGCGCAAGTGGCTGTGTCTTGCGAACTGCCATTTCCGGACAACTTTACGCCGCGTGAGAGTACGCAAGTGCCTCTTGGGCGCAGTGCTGATGGGTACACGTGCCTGGAATGGCCATGAGGCTGCCAAATAACTTCCTTAAGCTCGGGACATGAAAACATTTTTGTTGCAGTTCATTAAAATGGCCAGGACCTGGTGAGATCTGGTGCCGAAGTATTGAGAACGAAAGCCAAGTTAATTATCAGCGCCATCTGGCGACATGCAGGTGCAAGCGACATTACAGTACAGGCATTTCGAAAGGACTCGGAAAATATTGACGGGATAAGATAGCGTTCGTTGTGAGGTCAGGTGTGATAAATGGCGGGACAAATATACTGTACTTCGAATGATCTCTACAATCAGTGCATGCTATTAACATCTCCGGGTACTATCGTTCACCTCCGCAGCGTCCAGGAAAGCAGAGCACTACACTAACTGTGGGACGTCAGCCAAATGCGGACCTGAACGTGGGACCTGTGGTGGGCACCCGACACGTCGACGTGTTCCGTGGTCCGATTAAAGTTTTCGCTCAGCAAAACAAGAAAAAAACATGGGACGGTTTGTAATTATAAAGTTACACCAGTCGCACCCAAACTTTTGATTCCACATCGGCACATTTCATCTGGGAACGTAAAGGATTATCCTCTTCCCCTCCAGTACCTCAACTGAAGTCTTTAAATGTCACTATTCTCCCTCCACGGCACTGTGTGTGAGTGTGGTGGGTGGGGGGGGGGGGACATTTGCTGCGCTCAAATCGGCTGCCGCGTTCGCCCACAAAGCACACAGAGATGCACCGCTTTATAGCATATCAAGTGAAGTTCTTTAAACGTCTTGGCAGCGTGATAAAGCGCTCTACCAAATGCAAGGATTATTATTATTATTATAATTGTAATAAGATTCCTTGGACAGATCAATACCTAACACTCTGTGACTCAATCTGTTCTGCTGAGTTAGAGTAGGTCGGAACCAGCTGACTCCAGGCCCAGTGGTTAGTGTAACGCACCGTGAAAAGATGTAGAAAAATGCATCATTACCACAATTTTTACATTTTAAAACAAATGAATAAATACATTGTAAAAAGGTCTAGAGTCCAGACTTTTATCTCTTCTAGAGAGGCATTCTTTAACACTGAAGGATAAAATCGCAGTATTATTTATGTGGCCGTTCTTTACAATGTGCACAGAAAGAAATTACAGGTACACTGAATACGTAACTTGAAAACTCACTGCACAAGCAGATTTGACATTATTTTTTTGCCGACAAGTGCTGCTACTCTCAAGTCTCTGCCGCGAGAGATAGGGGTGGTCTGAGAATCAGGCTTCGGAAAAGCAAAGGGGATGAGTCAAAACAGTCGTGGAGGGGAAGGGAAGGGAGAGGCGGAGGTGCTGAGAAATATTCCTGAAGGCAAGACGGGCTTTTCTGCAGTGGAAAAAAACCAATCCATCTTTAAATTGAGACCTCATATTCTTGTGTCTCCTGAAAGCCAAAAACACACAGTTGCGGGACACAGTAGCAAGCAGTTTTTCTCACCCCCTCCCCCCACGACAAGGGTGTTCGGCATTAATAACAAAAAGGCATTGAATACAACATTGGTGACACTATGCTTATTATTATTAGTAGTATTATTATGCGTTCCCATCGCTGGTTTCTGCCTATTTCCCACCTCACGCAGTCTCAGTTTGCAATCACCTCCATCACTAACTAACAAGCTGCAATCATGCTTTTGACCCTGACAAGCTAGCAAAATAGCAAAACTAAAAGCCCACAGTCACTCCACTTTACAGTGTATTCTGTGAAGCGCTTTGAGACGTCTCAACGACGCGATAAGGTGCAACCATCAAATGCAAGGCTTATTATTATGAGGGAGCAGTGAGGGCTCTCAGGAGCACTCATTTCACACTACCCTCATGGCAGATTCCCTCAGAACACGTGCAATGAAAATACTTTTCATTGGACATTAGATGACTTGTGCACTCGCTTCTTGTTAGTAAACTGTAGATAGATTGCATTATTGACAAGAGTGGATCACTGGCTCTTTCTTTGCCCCTTTTAACATTTCATGTGCAGCTATCTATTGCTTAAGGCGTCTTGACATCAGGTGAACTCTTCCTCTTTATTTTGACATCAGGAAATCTTGAGGTACAGCCCAGCATTCAGTGCCTCGGGCAAGATTCCTAGGATAATTGAAGTCATGCTCATCACTCATCTTTACCCCTTCATCTGTAAGGCTTGGTGTAACACACCATCAGTGCGCTTTGGGTGGTGGTAAACCTTGTGTTTGCCTGTGGACAACTTTGCTAAGCACCAGCCCCCAAATCCCGCTTTGCCTTTGGGACCCTACCCTGCCTGAGGGGCCGCCATATAAACACAAGTTGTTGTTGTTGCCTTTCAGCACCGCGGGCTAAACTTGCGACATTTCATATTTATCACATTGCATCCGTTGCGGCACAGTGCGAACTGCGAAAAACATGCTTTCAGACCCGCCAAGGGAGCGAAACAAAAAGAGCCCTGGTTCAGAGTTGCAAAGGGGACGATTTGAGGCCAAGCACCAAGGAAGTATTGCTTTACTTTTAGGGGCATTTGATTGTAATGGAGCCGGGGTTACCGACGGAGGGCGGTCGGGGATGTGAAGCTGAGACTCATTTAAGAAACAGCTCGAATGTAAATCGGTCGCTCACTTCATGGCTGGTTGTGGTTTGTTTGCTGTGTGCCAACTGGCTGCCGTGTTTGCCTACAAAAATGCCCAATCACTACGCAAGCACTACAATAAAATCCTGTGGAGTGCTTTGTAACATCCTCCTGATGAGAATTAGTATTATTATTAATAATACTTATTATGTTATTACAGTTTAAATCACTCCATAGAGGTAGTTTCTAAGTGGTATTCAGTGATGGGTCAGCCAGACCAATATTATTATCTTTAGTATTATTATAAATATTCTGCCCTTGAATTATATGTCAGGTGTGAACAAAACACCTGATCCATTGCCATAGACCATGATCACCCACAAAATACACAGTCAATTCACGTTACAGTATGTTCCGTGAAGCGCTTTGAGACGTCTCGAGACGGTAGTGATAGGGCGCTATATCAAATGCAAGGATTATTATTATTATTACAGGGTGCCACGCAGACACAGCTGTGCCAACAATTGTTTTGAAATGCCGTAACCCTTTTTTTTTTTGGCAGCCAAACAGTCGTCGTCACTGGCTTCGAGCCACATGTAAAAGTCAGTTTTGGTGCAAAGTTCTGTTACCTGCTCCGCTCCGGATGGATTGCTGCTTGCCCGTTGCAGAAAATGGTGGCAGGTTTGTCTCAGAGCCTAGCCCCACATAATCAGTAAGGGAAAAGCACAAAAGAAAGGGGTAAGAAATAATGAACAACGGCAAACGCAGATGAACGGATGCCAAGCACTTTAATAATAAATTAATATTCATTCACAGTGAACACACAGTGGTGAAAAATCACACAGTCAGTCCAGCTTTCGAGTAAATAACAATCATGTGGTGAGTAGGTCTTTCTGCACTGTACAGTTCTGTCATTTCAATTGCATTTCTTTTTCCCTCCCTCCCTCCCTTCCTCCCTCCCTGCCTTCCTTTCTATCAGAATTAAGCCCTACAATATCAATAAAACACAAGAAGCTTTCATCCCGTTTCTTTCCACATACATTCCCCACCTCGTCCACATTTTTATGTCACCTAGGATAAGTGGACACAGCTATCTGGAGACAAGATAATTGCAAAGGAAAAGTAGAGGGCTTTAAAGTTACAAAAGGATTCGCTAAAGTGGACATAAATAGGCTGCTTCCTCCCGTTGATGGGTCCAAAATAAATACGATAGCCAATAACAGATCTAAAAGAGAGTTTAGGAGGAACGTCTTGACGTAGACAGTTGTGAGAATATGGAACTCACTGCTGGAAGTTACGGTTGAAGCAGAAAGTATCGATGTATTTAAGAAGGAACTTGATGCATTTATGAGGGAGAAAGAAGGGGAATATAGGAGAGGGGCGGGGGGCCCGTGTGGTGTATACATACCAGCACGGACATGGATCGAAATGCCTGATTCTGTGCTGTGAGGATCTATGTAATTCTACATAAAAATTACCTCCTTAACTCGAATGAATTGGCTACTCATTGTATGTTTACAAGATCTTGTTGGTGCAGGTTAGCCTTGACCTACATAACATTGTTCCTCTACATAATGTTGTTCCTATACAACACTGGTCCTACATAATAACACTGTTCCTATTTAACACTGTTCGCTTTGTTTCAACGTCTGTTTCATTTCGTAAAGTGCTTTGCGATGTTCATTTGATGTAATAATGCAAGACGTTACTATGGATCATAAATTTAATATATGCTGTGCAAGTTGGGGGGTTGGGGGGGGGGGACATGGTTGAACATTATTGAATATAATGTAAGGGGGTGATTTAATCGAAATCCGCAACGCAGGGGGCTTGAACCCACAACCTTCTGACTCGGAGGCGAGTGCTACCCACTTGAGCCACAGGCTGACGCTCAAAGGCTCCAAACGGTTAGAGCTCGATCCTTCCCAAGTAGCCAATTCCCCTAAAGCGCATCGAGACATCCTGACATTAAAGGCGTTGTATCAAATACAAGGATTCTTCTTACTATGTACTTGCAAAGGAAAAGTACCAAATGTCAGAATTCTTAACGTAAAAGTAACAAAAAAAGAAATCCCTATTTTTTTGTTCCTGTTTAACACTGGATGGTTTTCCAATTAACCCCTTTGAGGTTTTGGACACCTGCGTGGAGCCATTTTATTGCACTTCAACTTTCAGGAATACAGCAATAGTCACTCAGCATCGACACCCAAATGCCTAGGGAACATCGCACAACAAGTCACATTCAGTTGTTACTCAATGAAGAAGTTTATATACACGGAAAAAAAACATAAAACACAAAACAACCCAACAGATTACAAACACCTGGTTCAGGTATGTTCCCTCCTCCCACCCACCCCGATAAGGTAATGCGTTCACAGACGGAAATGAAAGGGAAAGGAGAGGGTGGCGGGGGAAGAAACACACGTACACGTACACGTACACACACACACACGCGCGTGCACACACTAACGTGTCACTGAAAAACGCTAACCGAAAAAAAAAGAAAAATAAATGACGGTGGTTAAATCTGGATGTGAAGAACCTGGTCAGACGAAAGACTGATGGATGGTTGGATGACATCGGTGAGTTTAGTTTTGCTTTGTTTCGTGTTTTGTTCATGCCGATGGCAATGGAGCCGGTCGATGGATGAGCGGGAGGACGTGGATGTGATTGATGAGAGCCGGTCAGGTGAGCACGTGACTGTCGGGCTCCATCTCCCTCAGCTGGAGGGGCTCAGTACTTACTCCAGTCTCGTATATGGGGTTGTCGAAGGCTGACTCCACCGTGATGTGGTCGTACGGGTGTGAGGTGGCCAGCGGCAACCTGAGGGTCGACTTGCTCTGGAACCTGAACACAAAAAGGCGAGGCGTAAGACACGCACGCGCACGCACAAAAGCGAGCGACCCGGGTTCGATTCCTGGGCAGGGCGAAACGTTGGGCAAGTTTCCTCGCTCCGCACACACGTCTCTGTTTACCCAACGGTAAGAAGGAACCCGGTTGTTAAGTCGATTGGCGGACTCGCTTTTCTGGGGGGTTAATGACCCCTTCAAGAAAAAATAGTAGTAATAATAATAAATCAATAAATCGGTCACTCAATCCACGACTTTGGGAGACCCCGCTGCTGCGCGCAATTGGCTGTTGGGTGTCGCCCACAAAATATGCAGTCACTACGCTTTACAGTACATTCTGTGAAGCGCCGTGAGATGTCTGGAAGACGTGATGAGGCGCGATATCAGATGCAAGGATTATTATTAACAACAACAATTACGTAATTGTTGTAATTGTAATTGGGGGCCATTCACAGCCCTGTCGCACATAGAGGACTTTTGCTCAGCAAACAAAGAGCTGCTTCACATCTGCCCCCCCACCCACCGCCCCCCCCCACCGCCCCACCGCACTGCAGCTCGACTCACCCCACCTTCAGGAGGTGAGCTTTCAGCCATTCCCCCCACCATCCCTTCTCTGGAATTCCACCCAGGAATCTGTCTGCCTCTTCCCCCCCCACTCCGTTCCCCACGCCCTGCTCCATTCCTACTTTCAAAGCCCACCTCAAACCTCAACTCCTTGACTGCACTTTCGGTCATCTTCTCCGTCTCCCCTCCCTCCCTCCCTCCCCCCCCCCCCCCCCCCCGCCCCAGATCTTATCGCCGTGGGGAGATACAGAGAGAGGTCGCTGTGGGGTGCCCTCCCCTCTGCTCCCCTCCTCTCCGCTCGCCCAGGGCTGCGGAGATTGCCGCTGCGACTTACTTTGTGAAGTAGACGTAGATGCCACCGATCAGCAGAGCGACGATGATCACGGGGACGAAGATGACGATGGCCAGGTTGCTTCCTTCCATCTGGTTCACTGTGGCTGCAGCCTTAGCCACTGTGTGTGGGTGTGTGGGTGGGGGTGTGTGTATGAGTGGGTGTGTGTGTGGGGGGGTGGGGAGAGGAACACAGGAAAATTAGTTACAGGAATTTGGGTGAAACAATTGTCCTACAGCTGTTCCTCGCTCTGACATTACAGCAACGACTTGCATTTATACAGCGCGACCTCACTTGGGTAATGCCTCAAGAGCGCTTCACAACAAACAACAACCACAACGCATTACATTTACACGGCGCCTTTCACGTCGGGAGGACGTCCCAAATGCGCTGGACAGTCAACGAATTGCACCCGAGTTGCGGGTTGGGATCAGGAGGGGCTGGAGGGCGGGGAGGGTGGGGGTAGGAGGGCTGACCGAAGGTGCAGTCGAAGAGGAGAGTCTTGCTGGCAGAGGGTGTAGGTCACAGTGAGGAGTGGTCGAATACGTGCGTTTTAAGAAGGGACTTTGAAGACAGATAGCGAGGGGTGGGGTGGGAGGGGGGATTCTGACACCGACGGTAGCAGGGAGGAGGTGTTGGGGACGTGCAGCTGATTTACCTTCAAGCCTGCGTTCGTTGAAGTACTGGTCGTAAGCGACTGAAACAAAGACAGGAGTCTGGAGTTACACTTGCCGAGGAGCAACGGAACATGAACTTTGACTCTCGATCCACCCGCTGTACGCTTAAGATTGGTGTCTGGACTGTAATGGGGGCTAATTGTCCACGTCCCACCAGAGAACCCTCCCCAATCTCTCCACCGCCGTCACATTCACTATCATGTGATACAAGGCAAGCCTCCCCCCTCCCCTCCCCTCCCCCAGAGAGAATGAGTATAAGATGGTTCCTCCTTGGTAGGACGTTTCAGCTGGTACCTTTGCAGGATGGAGGTGAACTGCTCCACTGTGAAGGGTGTCCCGGGATGCACCTGAGGGAAACATCTCCCGTCAGATGGTAGCCCTCGTAGCAGGCAAACCTCAGGGTCTCGCCCGCTTGGTAGAACCTCTTCTCCGTTGCCTGGTAACCGTTATCAGGGGCGCCCGGGTTGTGGCAAGGCTCGAAGACCTCGGCTGAAGGCGAGAGGAAAACCCGTGAGAAACCCCCCCCCCCGAAAATACACAGCGTTTCATCTCAATTAATAATGATTAATCCTCTCGCATTCCGCGCTGCGCCTCCCATGTCGGGAGGACGTCTCCAAGTGCTTGGCAGGACTTTGCTGTTAAGCGCAGTGACTGCGTATTTTATTGAACCCCAATATGTGCCCAGTGGAGGATGCCAGATGATTATTTGCTGTTGTAGCCCTTTTAAGTACCCCCTTATTTCCCCCAAAACGTCCCACAAACAGCCATGGAGTGAATGACCAAATTTCTCGAGGGGAGATTTTCCAGTTCCTTAAAGTGGTGGGCGGCGGGGGGGGGGGGGGGGGAGGGAAGGGGTTGGGATGGAGCACTTAGATTGTACACCCGTTCATTTGCACACCTCTGTATCGGGTCCTCATGCTTGTGAGGTGAGCCGCGAACCACTACTCTACTGGACTCCACAATGTCACGCGGGGAGGAGAGGAGGTGGGGAGTCAACAGAGTAGATCTTGAACCTCCTTTTCCTCTCCTTTCCTTTCCCCCCTAACCCCGTTCCATCCCCCCCCCCCCCCCCCCCCCCGACCCCACACCCCCATCCATCGCACTCACGGATACACTTTGGGATCCTGTCGCTCCACTTGGGGTTCCCAGACTGTCTGTTGTAACAGGTGAGGATGTTGCTGCCGGTCAAAGCGTAGCCCTTGTCACAGATGTACTGGACGGTGGAGCCGATGGAGAACTTGGCGTCCGAAATGATCCTGCGGCTGTGATCCAGGTCCCCAGGGTCGCTGCAGAAAATAACTTGGAAAGAAAATGCCCAGCGCAAGGTTACGAGTCAAACCACCAGCACTGACTTGTTCCCGTGTCCCCAGTCGGCCCCCAATGTCAGGCAGGAGAGCTCTCTCTCTTTATAGAGGTCACGTTTTAAGTGTGTGAAGGACGGAGAGGAATCGAAGGATCCTTTCCACTCGGCTCCTGCTAATGCCCGCAAACAATGCTCTCCATTGCAGACCTCCATCGTGTTGCTCCTCCCTGCCTCTGCGACCTCCAAAAACCCTACCAACCTATCTACTCCCTCCGCTCGGCAGGCATTGGCCTGTTCCATGTCTCCACTCCACCAATGGAGGTCAGGCCTTCAGCCTTTCTACCCCCACTCTCTAGAACTTCTTCCCGGAACCCGTCCGCTTCGCCCCCTCCATCAAGGCCTCCTTCAAGGCCCGTCTCAAGACCTTCCTCTTCGAACGCACCTTCGGTCATCCTCCCACCCCTACCCTCCTTGCCCTCCACCCCTCTTGACTCCAGCCCACTGCTCGGGAGCAAACCCTTGAATGTCCAGCATTGGGACGTCCTCCCAAAATGAAAGGTGCGATACAAATGCAATTTGGTGTTCTTGGTGTTGCAGATAAAAAGCAAAGCTTCTGTCTGTGCGCACAAGAAGCTCTCAGTAGAACGACTGGGAGACTGTTAAGTGCGGTGATGGGGTTCTGCGTGCACCTGACATTTGGTTTGGCCGGAATCAAAGTGATTAAATGCACCCTGCCTCAGTGTATCGTAAAAGAGAACTTTTTACGATAACCTGAGACACAAGGCATGAGCGTACGATGCTGGATAGCTGTAAATGATGGACCTCTGATAGAATCCATTTAAAATATAAAAATCCGATGGGACTCGTAAACCGCGAGGGCAAAGTTCCAGCGTTTTATGAACTTGTGTTGAGCTTGGCCAGTTGAGTTACGACTGGCTCAGCACCGCACTGGTTTTACTGTATAACTTGGTCATCTGTAAAGCAAGCAGCCTGGCTGCCTAACAGCCTCAGTGATAGAGTAAGTGGAGTTCAAATGTACGGCATTTCGATATAGTTCCTTAACACGTCGAGGTGTCCCAAACCGCTTCGCAGAATTTTACTGTGATTGCAATAATAATAATAATAATAATAATAATTCTTGCATTTGATATAGTGCCTTCTTAGATCGTTGGGCGGTCTCAAAGCGCCTCACAGCATGTATTAAAGTGCTCCGAGACTTCATTGTACGCGTAAGTTGCCATATAAATGCAAGGTGGTTATTTGCGGTCATGGTTGTTTGTGGTCATAGCCCTTTATTTCCCAAAGTAATAATAGAACGTAGCGGCTTATCACGTCTTCGGACGTCTCAAAGCGCTTCGCAGAATAGGCTGCAAAGCGAATTGGCCGTACGTTTATTGCATCCATCTCCCCTTTTCGGGGATCCCCAGTGGATCCTGCCGGTGCGGCCCGCTGGGGTGAGAGCGTTCCGCCTTTATCGGCCGACGTGAACAACGGCGGCTAAACGTTCCCAAGTTAAACGCGACCCGCGATCGCGTTACGCGGGGCCATTTATACGTCCCGTCTTGGCGGCGGCGGCGGGTGGGTGGGTGGGGAGTGGGTTTCTGATTATCCTCAAACAGGGTCGGGTGCGATGTGCGTCGTACCCAGCAGGTGGCGATAACACCACAATAGATTCCGCTCGGCACCCCCCCCCCGCGCCCCCACCCCCCCACCCACCGCCGCCGCCAGTTTAAGACTTGTCGAGATGCAGCTTCGTACAATTTTGCCAAATTGAGCATGACATAAAAGATTTAGAATGCGTTTAAGTAACAGGCCTTTGACATTCTGTCTCCCGCGTGCTAAACGGAGCGTGCACATTGTTTAGACAGAAGTCACTTAGCCAGGGTTTGTTTGTTTACCGCTTGATTGATATGCAGCATTCCCCCCCCCCCCCACCCCAAAAAAAAATGCAGAAGCGACCGGGTTATCGCTCGGAGACGTCCTCCCGGCACGTGGAAGGATTAATAATAATAATAATAATCCTTGCATTTGATATAGCGCTTTTCACGTCGGGAGGACGTCCCGAAGCGCTTCACAGAACACACTGTAAAGTGAATTGACTGTATATTTGTGGGCGAACGCGGCAGCCAATTGGATTATCAATGATCGTCGTTATTATTATTATTATTATTATTGCTGTTGTTCTTTCGCGCTGGACCAGGAAACTTCGCTCCCTCGCAACATCGGCAGCTGGAGACATCTGCGCTGTGACGGAGATCAAGGTGGCCTTTGCGTTCGTCCCCTTGTCTCCTTTGGTGCCAAGTGCGGGTTTGGTTTTTACCCCCTCGCAGGGGGGAGCCTCTTACCTCCCCCCCCACCCCCCCACTTTGTGTCGAGCTGCCTTTGCGCCCGAGGGCTGTGATTGACACCTCGCGCTCCCGCCGCACGTTCATGAAACCTCCCGTTGAGCTAACCGTCCCCGCTGGCCGGCTCTTACCCCCTCTTACGCGCTGAGAGTCTGCGATCGCATCGTATTCGGGAGTTCCTTTGCCGATGACGAGGAGCATTGCAGTGAATTGATAACTCGTGGCTCCAAAGGGAAAAGCGGCGAGTTATCAGGAGTGGCGAGTGTTAGGGAGAGCGTATAAACACAGCAAATAAATGCAACCGGGATATCGACAGCCCGATGACTTAACTGGGAGGGAGAGACAGGTTAATCCAGGGTCGAGTTATGAGGAATTTACTTTATTGCACCACAACAAATTGCAATTATCCGCGCGCCCTTCACATGGGGTGGTGTTTTGAAGCTCTTAACAATGGCGTGGATTGTCCCACAAAAGGAATTAACTCTTTCTGCTTTTACCACAGCTTCACTTGGCGGCTGTTTGAGAGGACGTCCCTTTTTGGGGCGCTCAGAAAATGCACAGTCGCCGCACTTTACACCCGCGAAACGCTTCGAAATGCCCCCCCACCCCCCCTCGACGTGAAAGGCGCTGCGTCAAACGTAAGGGTTAAATGTCAAGTATTTTTTCACTGCTGATCCGGTCCCCCTTCGAATACACGAAAAATAATCCTTGCATTTGATATAACTTCTTATTACGTCGTTGAATCTCTAGAGCGCTTCACAGAATCCATCGTAAAGTGGATTGACTGTAGTTTGTGGGTGAATCGCGGCAGTCAATTGCACACAGCACTGTCCCGCAAACAGTTGTGGACTGAGTGACCAAATTATTACTTATCTTTTCTTTTTGAAGGGATTATTAGCTCCCGGAAAAGCGTTCCGCTAGTCGACTAACAACCGGGTTCCTGTTTACTGCTCGGTAAACACAGGCGTGTGGAGTAAGGAAACTTGCCTAAGGTTTTGCCCCACTCGTGAATCGAACCCAGGTCTTCTCGTTTGCGAGGCGAGCGCTCTTAACCAATACGCTGCAGGACTTCACAATAATAATAATCATAAAAATAATAAAATGTGAGGGAACACAGAGAGAGAGAGAAAGACAGATGGAGAGAAAGAGAGAGAAGAATAAGTCACTCACTCTTCTCACACGCTGGGGTGTCTCCGCTCCATGACAAATCCCACTGGCACATGAGAATATCGGCGCCCACCAAATCGTAGCCAGGATAGCACTGGTAAGTCACCACGGTGCCGTGGATTAATTCCGGGTGTGAAGTCGTCTTCCAGCCATTGAGAATCTCCGGCAATTCTGGGCACGTGTCGTTCCTCAGCACCTCTGCGGGAGACAGTTACCGGGTTGACCAAGGACACACGGCGCCGGGCACATTCGCCGGGATCCGAACAAACAGGGCTCTGTTACACGGGGAAGGGGTGAGGCAGGGGCAGTGGGGAAAGACCGAGTCCTGCAAGCTAAAGGTCTAGCTTTGGGCTGGAGATGACAGCAGTTAACTTGCCAGACAGCGTTCTCAATGAGCACTGCGAGTGGCTTTACCTGGTTAAACTCCAGCAGTTACCCAACCTCCCCACCACCACTCCCAAAACTCCCCCTCCCTCGTCACCCCCCCCCCCTGCCCCCAACGCCCACTCTGGGGTCCTCTAAGTCTTGGTTCTTACCAACCCGCGCTGAATACTCTCCGTGATTAGGAAAGCAGGGCGTGAGTCGCTAGGGAGAGAGAGAGAGACAGAGAGGGAGGTAGAGGGGGATCCATTCCAGACACCCATGTGTAGTTAGCGGGCGTAGACAGAACACTCAGTTCGAACACTCTTTAAGCATGGCAATGGGTTTTCACGTGTATCAGACACCCGGCTGCCCACACAAAAAAATACATTGCAAAGTGCTTCCAGTTTCTTTTGTCCTCTCTCTGTTTCCTCTTTTTGAATTATCATTGCCACAGAGAAACACTTGAGACATAGAAAGATACGAGGACACAGTCTGAAACGGTAATCTCAAAAAGCCTAGCACCTAAAAGACACAGCTCTGATAGGGTATGTCATGACACCTCTTTATTATACATATATATATATATATATAGCAGTTGCAAAGGAAATATCACTGGATGCTGGGCTGAGCGACTGTAATTATCTTAACTGTTTCTTTCCACGCTCTGGCTTCTCGAACAAGCTCTGAAAGTGGCTCAAGTTTTGTTAGCTGTCCTGCTGCTACCAAGGGGATAGAGCTCCCCCCCTCCGCCCCACACCCTTACCCCTTCACCCCCCACCAACGCCCCCCGGATTCAGCCAGGTGTCTCATCATGGCAGTCGGATGTCATGTCCCAAACCATATATGTATGACTGTATCCAGCCCAGAGTTCTACCTTTGCATGCCATCGGCATATGGAAATTTTCCCACATTTGGAACAGAATGTGCACTCTTTCTCTCTCTCTCTCTTTCTCCCCCAAGAGAAATGCACCCTTGTTACCTATGCCCAGAGAGTATTAGCCACAGGTTGGTGAGAGCCAAGGCTTGAAGGGGGGGAGACCCAGAGTGGGAGTTGGGGGAAGCTACTGAAGTTTAACCAGCGAAAAATGCATAGCTTGGGCACTAAATCCTACTGGTTAGGGCTTGACTCAGAAATAATTTAGATAATAAATAATAATATAATCCTTGCATTTGATACAGCACCTTATAACGTCTTTGCGACGTCTCAAAGCGCTTCACAGATTATACTATAAAGTTGATTGAATGTTTACTTTGTGGGCGAAACACGGCAGCCATTTGCAGTGTCCCACAAACAGTCGTGGATTGAGTGACCAAATTTGTCTTATTTTTTTGAAGGGATTATTAGCCCCCAGACAGTGATCTGCCAATCGACTAACAACCGAGTTCCTACTTATTGCTAGGTAAACAGAGGGGTGTTGAGTAAAGAAACTTGCCTAAGTTTTTATCCTGTCCGGGAATCGAAGGGCAAATGGGTCTTTAGAAAGAGAAGACTTGTAAAGCTCACGGGGAAGGAGGTTAGACAAAACAGACAGGATGAACCAAATGGCTCATATATATGCATTAAGGGCCACAAGACTTTGGAACGCAGTTCAGCGCTGATCTGAACAATCGCTCACCTCAACAATTTGTTATTGTTCAAGTGGTTTTTGTGCATAATCGGTGACTAAATGTTACCCGGCAATTTATGCGCTCATCTTACAAGCTGTGAGATATTTTAACTTGCCAGCTAATTGTGCACAATTAGCTGTTTAAGGCACGCTAATGGTTACAATTCAATCTGGCTCAATTAACATTCCAATAATTAATCTGCAGATATGCTGGGGCTAACTGGAAATGGATGCGCTGAAGGGAAAGAAAAAGATGAATGAACGAGCAGTTTATAAAACCGGCTTCCTTTCCTCAAAGTGCAGTGATGTACCTCGCATCAGTGTTGTTTTACTGCCAAGGAATTTCATCTGGCAAGACGGGTTTCTACCCCCCACCACCCCACCCTCACCCCACTCCCCCAAAGTCCTGACATCGACTTGGTAAAGCTTTAATCAGTCACAGAGGTAGGGAGGAGCAAGACCGTGTAGGACTTTAAAGGTGAGGATGAGGGTCTTGAACTCGATCTTCTGGGGAACGGGGAACCAGTGAAGCCGGGCGAGGATGGGGGTGATCGGTTCACGGAGCTCAGCGTGACGATGCAACAACAGTGACTCGCACGTGAAAAAAAAAGTGGGGTATTAATATTATTCTTAATAATAATAATGGCGGGTCATTCATTGTTGATACTGCAGTCGTTATTACTGGCTCGACTGGGAACCGTCTCAACAGAGAGCCGTCCGAGGAACTTTGATCTGTCCTTTTGTCCTTCCGACATGAAAGGCACTAATTAAATGCAATTGTGTTGTTGTGGTGGTGGTGGTTGAAATTGGGTGTTTCGAGGCTTGGCGCCGGGTTTGTTTTGTGCCAAACGGCAGCAGAGTTGCACAACATGGTTGAAGAAGAAAAAGGGGAAACAGAGAAACACAAGCCTTTTCACACCGGTTTCCGTTACCGGGGCCGGTAATCGGTGGCCCATTGATCGGCTGTCAGTCCGTGCTCCCGAACCAGTCAAGTTAGATTCAAAAAATAACATCACCCTCCCTCCTAACAGCTTCTTCAGTGAACAGAGCAGCGGGGAATCTCATTACCGGAGGTGTTAGAATTTGACTTGAAATAATATATCGTTTCTGATCCCTTGCCACCTGCCTCTCAAGCAATTAACTTTGCAACTCACGTCCCGCTGCTAATTTTCTGTCTTTGCACTTCATAATTCATTGGAATCTCTTTATTTCGAAAGTGCCCTTGAACGGATCTGAACCAAACCAGGTTTCCTTACCTTGGCAGCGTACGTTGAGGGAAATACGTTGGGTCTACAGTGAACAAAAAATTACATTCGGACTAATTTTTCCCCTTGAAATTGTACGATACAATTCACGCCTGTATGAAATTATGATCTGTATCGAAGCTGTTCTAAAAAAATGATAGATTCACAGATGGTGCATCTCCAAAACAGACCACTGTCCACAACATATCATTGGGTCAATAATAATAATAAGTCGAGACGTCTCAAAGCTCTTCACAGAATAAGCTGTAAAGTGAATTGACTGTATATTTTGTGGGCGAAACGCGGCAGCCAATTCCGCACAGCGGCGTCCCACAAAACAGTCGTGGATTGAGCGACCAAATTATTATGATTATTTTTTTTGAAGGGATGATTTCCCTCCAATCGATTCTTGACCGGGTTTCTATTTACTGCAAGGTAAGCAGAGGCGTGTGGAGCAAGGAAACTTGCCCCAATGGAGTTTGTTCTCATTTGCCGCTGGAAACCATGGCCATCGATAGTTAGCATCATCACGGAAAGGGCGCGACCTAGTTTTTGATGGCTCAGGACTGAAATCGGTATGAGCATCCTGGGTCATTATAATTAATTGTCAGAAATGTCTGCTGGAACGATTCTCAAATTAGCCACGCTTAATGAAACAACAGAACAATTAGTGCGACGGTAATAAATTGTTGGGCGGACGTTTAAAAGTTACTGCGACTTCTTCGCCAGTGACTTGACGAAAGATAACGCAAACGGAAAGGAAGGAAGGGGAAGGGGATGGAGTGGGGGGGACTGATTATTATTTGGTGTGGGAGGGGGGTGGGGGGGAGGGGGGGTGGCGGGAGACTTATGAGAGAAGTTTACAAACTCAACTCAACTCCCGGCAGCAACGTCTCAATCAGCCGCAGAACTCCCTCCCTCCCTCCCCCCCACCCCTTTATAAAACGCTTCATTATAACGTGGCTTCTATTAACTGAGTTGCGGATTCTGACCATTAGGTATCCTTTCCCCACCACCCACCACCTCCCCGCCCCCAAAAAATCCCCCCAAATGCTTCAAAACGCACTTTCATCACTTCCTGCGTACATCACTGTCAACGTTTCCCGCGTACACCACTGCCGTCACTTCCTGCGTCCATCACTGACGTCACTTCCCGCGCGATGGAAGTGGGCCACTTTTTTCAGCGCGGGAAGCTCTATCCGGCCATCGGTTGTGGTTTTTTTTTAAAAAATAAAGGAGCAAACGGAGACGCCAAACTCACCGTAGAAACGAACCACAAAGCCCTGTTGATAGCCAAAGACGGTGGTGGCCGGGTCAGACTGGAACTGCATGGTGACGTCGGCCATGGAAGTGTAGAGCTTGAAAGGGCGGCGAATGCCCGAATACTGACCCAGAATACTGGCCGTCAGGTCATCCCCATCGTAAATGGTCAGCACGTCATTCTCCCCCATGTTCATCCTGCAAGAGGGGACGCAGATCGTCAGCCAGGAGGCTGGGAAACGTTCCTTAAACTCTTCGGGATGTAAGCGAGCAGAGCGGGTCCTTCGGGAGTGAGTGAGTGAGCGAGAGAGAGAGAGAGAGACAGTGTGTGTATGTGCTCCACTCCAGACCTGGACGATTTTCCATGGGTTTTGTGGAAGTTTCTGTAGTTTGACTCTTGATGACAGTGATGGGTTTCCATGCACGTCAGACAACCTACCCGGCTAACTCAAACATCTCCGACTGTGGCCCCTCGTTCAGGGCGGATCTCGAGTATTTTACGACGGTTTTTGGTTTTGCCCGGAAAATACACAGTTAATTCGCTTTACAGTGCTTCCTGTGAAGCGCTTTGAGACGTCTCCGTCACATGCAAGGATTGTCTCCCGCGGTGCTACTCGGAAACGCAAGGGGGTTTGAAAAGGATGAAAAACAAATATGGCGAAGCTGGCAGGCGGAATTACTTTTCAATAAACAGGAGCGGAAACAGACTTGCAGGAAAGGTCAGGGAAAGCAGAGAGCTTGCACGGGCTTTGAAAGGCAATTAGAGCGTTTCTGAAGCAAAGGCGCGAGGATTACAATAACACGGCAGGAGACGAGATCCGAAAGAATCCTGACTTGTGGGCCTAATGGCTTTTCCTTATGATTCCATGCTCAACTTATCATAATCAAAAAGCTGCCTTGATCCCTATGACTAGCAGATGAGTTCACCGGTGACACTGAAACAAGAGCTAAAACCCACCGTCTCTTCAACAAACATCGCAGGCTTAAAATATCCACCCAGTCTTCCAGACAGCGATGTCAACGGCAAGATCTGCGGGTTTTGGCTGGTTAGACTCCAGCAGTTGCTCCCAACGCACACTCTGGGGAACGCTGCATTGTCTGAGGCCCCATCCTGTAGATGAGATCCTAAACCAAAGTCCTCCACTGGGCCTGTTGGGGTGACGTTAAAGATCCGGCAATGCCACTCGAAAAGAGAAGAGCGATTCTCTCTCCTGGTGTCTTGGCCAACAATCCCCCAGACAGTATCAGCCACTCACTCGATTGACGGCTGTCTATCTGTCGGGACGTTGCTGTGTGGAAACCGGCTGCTGTGGTCGCCGACAGATTACACACATCGACCACACTTTACAGAGAGTCCCGGGAAGCGCTTTGCAGCGTCTCGAGAGACAGGGTCGGGGTTTTTCCACAGTTCGGGGTGATCCTGAATTGTAAGGTGAAACGGTCTTACAGGCTAAGTTTAAGGTGAATTGTCACAACTCGGAATTCTCTTCCTTTCCCTCACCATCTCTTTATCTATCCCCCGACCGGCCTCAAAGCCTTCTAGGTTCTCATCTCATTCACACAAGCTGCCGCAGTGTGCCTTGCCAGCGTCCCTATCTGCGCACAGCTGTCTGAATGCAGGCACAATGTCACCTTGACAACGTTATGATGTAAAGAGGTTCCCCCCCAGTGTTTTCTGAGAGAGGGAGAGAGCAGAACGGCTGAGGGATGCTTTCGCGCCTTATCACGTCGTTGAGACGTCTCAAAGCCCTTCGCGGGATACGCTGTGAAGTGAATCGGAGGCAGCGGAAGCAGAAAGTGTCATTTTTTTTCAAAATCAAATTAGATAGATTTCTGCTGGAAAATAATATCTCGGGACACAGAATATAGTTTGGGACACACATGGCAAGCGACTGCCAGGATGGTGAAAGGTGAACTAGATAGACCTGGGTCTTCTTTTGCCCAGCAAATTCTTATGTTCTTATTTTTTTTTGAAGGGATTTTTAACCCCGGAAAGTGATCCGCCAATCGACTAACAACCCGGTTTCTACTTACTGCTACGTAAACAGAGGCCTGTGGGGTAAGGAAACTTGGGAAACTTGCCTAAGGTTTTGCCCTGCCCCGGAATCAAAACCGGGTCCTTTCGCTGGCGAGGCGAGCGCTCTAACCACGACACTGCAGGACTTCGCACTGCTATCTTCAGGCACATCCCTCCCTCTCTCCCTCCCCCTCACTCCCCCCAAATCCCACAGCGGAAAGGTACAGGCAAACGGGGAGGCAAAGGTGGAGTGATTACATCAATAGTCCACTCGGCAGGTTAACAAGCAGTGAGAGGGAGGAGTGTGCCGGGTGCAATGTGTATGGCGACAGCAGAAAATAAAAACCTAATAAAAGTGACAAACTACTCGAGTAGAGTTGCTGGTAGTTACAGTATCACAGAGCACAGCAGAGGAGCTGAGGACGATTTCAAGGCTGTAATCTCATTTTATGGCTAGGCACAGTTTGATCTTCACCCTGGCAGTTTGAAATTACAGTGAGCGAAATGCCTCCCTCCTAATTACTCCCCGGATCCTTGGTCTCTATTATAAACCACTGTGAAGCACTCTGTCATCCAGGAAAACACACTGCAACACTTTTCAGTCAATCGGTCACTCAGTCAGTTATTCGGTACCACACACACACACACACACACATACACACAAATAAAGTTCAGATACAGGGCTACACTCGAGCAAATGCTGCTTCTGACACATGCCCTCCTTCCCCTCGGTTCCCACCCCCAGCTCGGGTGTCCATCCAACACCGTCAAGCACTTTGAGATGCCCTCCTGACGAGAAAGGCGCTGTTTAAAGGCGCTGTAAATTGCATTGCCTTTGGTTGAGCACCTTTCACATCAGGAGTACGTCTCAAAAACACTTTGAAAGGCTCCTACTTACTGCTAGGTAAACAAAGGCGTGTGGACGGAAACTCGCCCAAGGTTTCGCCCTGCCCGGGAATCGAACCCAAGTCCGTTCGCTTGCAAGGCGAGGACGCTAACCACTATGCTACGGAACTCCAGTTTATCAGCGTCGACAGATTCCTGGGTTCCCAACCGAGAGAAGCTGAGCTGTGAACGCAGGGAGGTGTCATCTGCGCCCAGGATTAATCAATCAACCGTCACTGAGAGTTTCGTCACGGCAATCACTTGGCAGGTAGAGCGGAAAAATGATGATGAAAAGGCAGAAAAATGCTAATGTTATTAAGGGAGCCGCGATTTAATTTATATACCAAGGTACTCTGCATATGCCACTGTAATTTGAAACCGTCTTTCTTTCAACCCGCCAGTCTGCATTATGGGCCAAAAATGCTCCACGTTTTAATTAAATTGACAGCGTCTGTTTGACAATTCTTCCCTGTCTGCCACAATTCTTAATCCATTCTTTACAAGCCTTGGGCATTAACTGTTCCCAGACTACGAGGCCACTGTGCCCTATGTAGGTGAACGTGGCAGCCAATTTGCACCCACCCAAAGTCCCCACGAAACCAACATCTATGAAGTGAGTGACCAGGTGGGTAGGGTTTGGGGGGGAGGGATGGTGGGGGTGGGGGGACAAACTCTCTTCTCTTTTCGACTTGATCCGTGGAATCTACAAACCTCCATCCGAGCAGGCACGGGACGGGACATCGGTTTTAACGTCTCTCCCGAAGGACCGCGCCTCCGATGGTGAAACGCTACCCCCTGCGCTTCTCTGGAGCGTCAAACTAAGCTCCAATGTGTGGCTTGAACCCACAGCCTTCCCAGCTAAAGGCGAGAGTGCTAGAGACTAAGGAGATTTTTGTCACACGAAAAATTGCTGGGATGTGGAACTCCCTGCCAAGCAAGACGGTGAAGGTAGAGTTCTCTGTGGATTTCAAAAGGGAAGTAGACAAGTACAACAACAACTTGCATCTGTTTAGCGCCCTTCATACAGGGTAGTGTCTTGGAGCACTTAACAGTGGTGGAGCCTGTCGCCGAGCTGGGGGGGGGGAGAGGGAAGGGAAGAGGTGACCGTAAGTATGGTCAAAGAAGAAGGTCTTCATTCGTGATCTAAAAGTTGGGAAGGAAGGGGCAAGGCGGAGGAATTGAGGGAGACAGTTCCAAAGCTTTGGGGGCGTTAGTGGCTGAAAGCATGAAGGATAGAGACTTGAAAGGGGACAGGGATAAGGCAGGGCAGTGGGATTGAAATTGGTCCAGACTCGATATGCGAATGGCCTCCTTCCGTGCTGTAAATCTCTATGATTGTGCAAGACTGGGCCTGGCTGACGCCTTGACAAAGAGGCTTTTATTTCCTTGAAGCTGAACAGGCAAGAAGGACGCAATTCCCACTCGGCATGCTCCAAACCCATTATATAAAAAAAAACACGTTGCACGAGAGAGAGAGAAAGTGCCAGCTCAGCTTGCGTAATTGGCGAAATATTTTAATTGCGAAACAATGACTTAATTAATTATGTTTGACGATTTCCTTCACAGCCCTGTCCAGAATTGCTTTTTTAATAGGCTTGCAGTGTGTAACACGATCGCTCGGGATGTATGCAAATGAGCGCATCCTAATTAAAGACACAAACAAAATTGGCTGCATGAATAATCCGTCACCATTCACAGACCGCTGATCTATCGTTGCCACGTGCCTTGTTAATTACATAAAACAATCATTTCCTCCTCTTCTCTTTCATTCATTCACTCTCTCTTTCTCTCTCTCTCTCTCTTTTTCTGTGACTGGCTTCTTCTCAAACAGATTACTTTTCCTAATTCGCATTTAACATCAATTTTTAAAGCCGGTTTTGCTCAAATTATCATCCTTTGCGTTTGACGTGGCGGCGTCTCAGCGCGCTTCACGTGATTTACTGTAAGTACAGCTAGACCTGTATTACTTACATAAGCATTGGCACAAATGCTCAGCGCTGGTGTGATTCTGATGTAAACGTGCGCCCAAAAGAGAATTTACAGCAGTGACACAAGGCAGGGTCTTTATAGCCTGAGCACAGAGCAGTCGGCAGCTTGCTGTGAAGTATTCATTCAAAACCCATCACCATCAAGAGGTGATTTTGCCTTGTCCTGCTGTCTTCAAACCTTTGAGACGTCTCGAAGACGTGATAAGGCACTGCATCAAAGGCAAAGATTATTTTTATTCATTGCCCAACAGTTCAAAACGCTTCCTGTCGTTTTGACCCTTGAAGTGCGAACAGATTAACAATCGCGTTCTGGGGGCAATAATCCCTCCAAAAAAAAAATGGTCATTCGATCCGCAGCTGTTTGTGGGGACGCCGCTGTGCGCAATTCGCCCGCAAAATGCGCAGTCACTCCACTTTACAGTATATCCCGTGAAGCGCTTTGAGACGTCTGAACGACGTGATAAGGCGCTGTCTCAAATGCAAGGATTATTATTACTATTATATGTTGCACTTACACCTCCACGTCTAACATGATCCTCTTGTCCTCCTCGACATGAATCCCCCAGATGCAGTCCTGACCTTTGTCGAAAGCTTCCGGCCAGTTGGGAGACAGAACCACACCTCCCGAGTCTGTGATCTCCCCACTGCAGACGGCTAATGAGAAGACAGACGGTGTCAGCGGCTTCAAAACACAAGGCAAATCCCCCCCCACCGGCCCCCACTGCTCATCCTGCCCCACCAACCCAACCCCTCACCTCCCACACCCCTCACCCCACCACTCGACCCCTCACCCCACTCCCAAATCCCTGGAACGTCCTCCGAGGAAACCAGATAACACAGCTTTCACTCCTCACACTATGTCTCAACCCTTCATTGAGTAGAACAAGAGGACGTACGTTTAGAGCTGTAAATGCTTTGAGACGTGCTTCCGACGTAAAAAAGGTGTCCCACGCTCTCCCTCTCTCACCTCTGCAGGCTGGCTCCGTCTCATTCCACTGGGGCTCGCGGCTATCCAGGCATTCGATGATCACCGAGCCTTGCTCCAGAGTGTAGCCAGGGTCGCAGGAGAACTCCGCCACCGTTCCCGCGGGGTAAGCCGCGTCGCTCGTGGTGAAATTTCCGTACTTAATGAACGGCTCGTAGCAGTGACCCGGCTTGAAAGCTGGCAAGGGAACAGAACCGTAGAAAGTTCAAATGCACTTAATAATAATAATAATCTTCGCATTTGATGCAGAGTCTTATCACGTCGTTGAGACGTCTCAAAGCGCTTCACAGGGTAAGCTGTAAAGTGAATTGACTGTGTATTATGTGGGCGACGTCCTCACAAACAGTTACGGATGTAGTGACCAAATTATTATTAATATTTTTTATAAAAGGGATTATTACGCCCCAAAAAGAAAGCAATCCACCAATCGACTAACAACCGGGTTCCTAGTTACTGCTACATCAACAGAGGCGTGTGTGTGGAGCAAGGAAACTTGCCAGAGGTTTCACCCCGTCCGGGAATCGAACCAGAGTCCTCTCACTTCCAAAAGGAGCGCTCTAACCACGATGCTACAGGAGACTCCAAATCAAATGCAAGGCAGCTCCTGTCTACCGGTTGGTGATCAGGAGAGACACTCAGTTTGTTATTTAAAGATTAAAGGATGAGATTGAATAAGGAGATCAATTTGGTAATAGAGGGCAGCAGTTGTCAAATAAACACGACTGGGTTACATGTCAGCATTAACAGCTCGTGTCAGTTCTCCTCCAGGGCTTTCTGTTTGCACAGCATCACATCCGCAATGAACAACAGCAACAAGAACAACTTAATAATAATAATAATAATCCTTGCATTTGACAGAGCGCTTTTCACGCCTTCTAGACTTCTCAAAGCGCTTCACAGAATATACGGTAAAGTGATTTGACTGTGTATTTGTGGGCGAAACGCGGCAGCGTCCCACAAACAGTCGTGGATTGAGCGACCAAATTTTTATTGTGTGTGGTTTTTTTTCTTGAGGGATTATTATCAGGCGTGTGGAATAAGTAAACTTGGCCAAGTTTTTTGCCCTGCTGGGAATCGAACTCAGGTCTCTTGCTGGAGAGGCGAGAGCTCTAGCCATTGAGCCGCAGGACTCCATGGCTATGGCTCCAACTTGCATTGATATAGCGCCCCTCACACAGGGTAGCGTCCCAGAGAGCTTGAACATTCGGCAATCCAAGCTGCTGCACAACTGGTAGCGGTCTTCCGAGAGGCAATCAGACAAAGAGGGAGAGAGAGTGCTCATCCCATTCCAACAGTCTATCTTTGGAATTGCCATCTGTAGGTGGGATGCATGGAATTCTGAGTTTGGTTCGGATATCTTAAAGCATGGTGATGTGTCAGACACCCAACTGAGCCCCCCCCCCCCCCGTCCCCAACCCCCCAAAAAAATTCTGTAACAAGGGGAGAAAAAGTGGGTCAAATAAATGGCAATGGTCTCCGGGAGCAAAGTGCTCTGGACGCTGTCCTGCGTGAGGGGCGCGAAATAAATCCACGTTGTTGTTGTTGTCGTCTCCCCGTGTTCCTCTATAACCTGGCACAGCGACCGCCTACTGCACTTCAAATCGCAGTGATTTACAGCCGACCCTTGGCGGTGCTCTTAAAGAGAGTGGTTCGAGTCCGTAAAAGGCTCCTACGTCTACAATACAGCTTGGGGGGACGCAGTGGAACAGCACGAGTTTGGGCATGAATCAAGCTCAAGTGCGACAGGTGTGCCAAAGCCATCAACGCGAGGGTCGTTTCAGCGTATATCTGCCTCCTACCTATCAGCCCGGCCATCTGCTTTCCAGTGACTTGTTTCTCCAATTGTCGAACCTGTGTTCAGCACTTGAATACCAAATGCTGGAGGCAATTTGGTGAGTCTCCACTGATAACACTGCGTAAAGCACCAGGATAAGACGAATTCATCTTTGTAGCCGTTCTTAACGTTATAGTGCAGAACCCATTACTGTGTATCACGCCTGCACTTACTGGGGGTCAAACCTAACTTAGAGGCATTGAATTTATAACGCTTCTCTTAAGCGCTTACAGTTGTCTTCCCCACTCGAGAGGTGCGGTGTAAGTGTAAATCGCGTTGCATTGTGCTCTCTAGGTCTCTTTTCCCCGTTTCCAATCGCAATTGACTCCACGCTATCTTAATTGAGGAGGAAAGCCATACACATCGTTTTATATAATTAATTTACCGAGCGAAAGCTCTTGGAACGCAACACGCTCAAACATCCACAATGCAGGTTAATTACTGTGGGTAACACACTATCTCTCTGTAATGCACCTCATCCTCTGTAATGTATCAGAACCTCTGCTAGCTTGCATGCTCTCTCTCTCTCTCCCTTCTTCCCTCCTTCCCTCCCCTCCACCTCTCTCTCTCGAACACCAGCATATCCCCAACTTGTTAGCATTCAGCTTTTTGGGATTTGCTTTTTGTGTGCAAGGGTTTAGAATAATAATAATAATCCTTGCACTTGATATAGTGCCTTATCACGTCTTTGAGGCGTCTCAAAGCTCTTTACAGAATACACTTTAGAGTGAACTGACTGTATATTTTTGGGCGAAATGTAGGTTTAACATCTGATCTCATCTCTCGAGAACACACACTGTAACCATTCGCCCCCCCCACCACCATCACAGCATCAAGCTGCTTTTCAAATGTGTCCCAGAGTCCTGGCCTCAACCAACCTTCCTGGCAACCCTTAGTTTCGGTGCTTGATTGCTCTCTGAGGAAAGAAAAGCTTCCTGGAATCTGTCCTGAAATTGCCCTTTGCAACTCTAAACCAGTGTCCTCTTGTCCTACTCTCCTGTTGCATCCGAAAGTATTGGCCTGGGTTTATTTTCTCAATCCCATTTAAAATTTTACCCACCTCGACCAAGTACCGTCTGAATCTCCTGCTTCTCTCTGTTTCCAAAACTCCTAGCCCACCAAATATACAGTCCATTCACTTTACTGTCTATTCTGTGAAGCACTTTGAGATGTCTCGAAGACTTGATAAAGGCGCTATAACAAATGCAAGGATTATTATTACTATAAACTATGACCAAGCCAATTCTGCTCCACTTTAAGTTTTACAACAAGGTTAAGGGGGAATTTCGGGGAAAGGGGGGTGAGTGTGGGGTTTGGTTTTGTATCTGAAGCTAAGAGCCTTGTTGTCAACAGTTTAACGCACTCCCCCTTGAAATTCATTCTGACATTCATGGGCAAAACTGCTCGCTCCCTAAGAGTGTGAGTCATTTATTTGCCATGTATATAATTGCGATGTATAATTACATCTAAAGTAGTACTTGAGAGCTTCCTCCACTGATTCCTACCTCTTCACGTTAATGGAGTTCAGACAGCTTACAGTGCTGTTACCCATATAATAGGCCATTCTCCTCCCCGACGCTGCCTACACAGCGACATGTTTATCTTGTAAAATCCTGTTTTATCTTGTACTGAACAGCAGAACCAGAGGACATGGCCTGAGATCGAAGGGGGTGGAGTGGAGGGGTGGTGGTGTGGCGGTGGTTAACTTCAGAACAAAACTGCGTAAACACTACTTCAGTGGGCGAGTGGTAAATGTATGGAACAGGCTCCCTAGAGAGAGTTGGAAGAGGAAAGCGTTGATTCTATCGAAAACAAATCAGATAGATTTCTGTTAGGAAATAATATCTCGGGATAGAGTGTATAGTTTGAGACAATGACATGTGCAAGCGACTGCCGGGATGGTGGAAGGTGAATTGGATGGACCTTGGTCTTTTCTAGTCTGGTGAATTCTTGTGTTCTTACATCTCTTTGTAGGATAATCCTGTGAAGCGCTTTGAGCCGCCTCGATGACGAGATAAGGCGCCGTATCAAATACAAGGATTATGATTTTTATCATCTTTATTGAAAAAGACAAAAATATTTAGCCGGGGCGATGGAGACAGGTGGAGGGTTGGGGTGGGGAGGAATGGAAATAGTGAGTCCCTGCTCACTTTGCTCACACTGGGGTGCAGTGCAGTGCTGGGGTGGGATGCGGATGGGTGGGGGGGGGGTGGGGAGAGCACCACATTGTCACGAGATACTAAACCAAAGACTCCATCTGTGCCTGTTCAGGTGGGCGTTAAAGAGTTTCTCCCTGGGGTCCTGGCTGTCAATTGCCCCCTCCCTTCCCTGAAAAGAATCGCTCATTCACTTCACGGCTGTTTGTGGGGGACGTCACTGTGCGCATTCGCCTACAAAATACGCAGTCGCCACGCTTCGCGGTAAAATCCTGGTGACGTCCTGTGCTGTGCGAGGATGTTGTGCGGTTATCATTGTTATTTGTAAGGGAAGTGCGCAAGTGTATCATTATCCCTTCTGTAATTTTAAACGCAGACGAGCGCCTGATTATTTCCTTTATTTGATTAAGTTTGCTGTTCCGTATAACCAGCTGGTACTCTCTGTGGAGCTGAGAGAGGAAGCTGCGATCTATGTGGCTGGAAGCATCGCCTGAAGTCTCTGTAATTATTCCTCCTTCTTTTTCCCTGCTTTGGCCAGATCAGCGATAGCTTCCGCCACAGTGTCATTGAGTTCAGTGCGTGTTGAGGCGTCAGTCGGCTGTACAAGCCGCATCTGCTCCTTGTTCTGACTCTCGAGCGCGAATCGGTTCCTTCTATTTCAGTCACTGCACGGACGCGATGTAATATCTAAACCGTTCAATTGTACCTCTTCGACCACATCTCCGGCATCTCCTCCCCCACACCCTCCCCCCACCCTCCCCACACACACGCACTTTGCCACGAATTGAGAGAGAGAGAGAGAGAAAGAGATAGAGAAAGAGAAACTCCCTTCTCTTTTCAAACAGCGCTGTGGGATCTTTACCGTCCACCTATTGGCACCTCAGGTTCACGTCTTTTCCGAAGCACGGCATCTCCGACAGTGCGGCTCTCCCCCCGGGACTGCGCTGGAGAGAGTCATCTCAGACTCAGGCAAGTTCAACTCCCCCACCGACCCCGCACCCCCTCACCCGCCCTCACCCGAAGTTCTTAAAACGTTGGGGTTAATTTGAAGCATTAAAATCATAGAATCTTATGGAACAGGAGGAAGCCATTTGGCCCATCGTGCCTCTTTGAAAGAACTAGTCCCGCTCTCCCGCTCTTACCGCACAGCTCTGGATTAATCCACCGTCCTGCGCCATCGTTTGCCCCGTCAACAGAAAGGGATGGGATTGAAGCCGACCCCTTGTTCTGGGCTGACATCTTACCTTCGTATCTCAGAGCGAGTCCAGTGGAGGTTACCGAGCCGTCCGTGCTCAGCTCGATGAAGAAATGTCGGAAACTGCTGACCAGGCCCTCGATGGGCAGATATTCCACCTCGAAGGAGTCATAAACCGGCGGAGAGTCAATGCTGTTCCCGTTCCTGATAATCAGCCTGGGAAAGAAACAAAGGGAGAGAACAGGAAGAAAACTAAATGAACGTGAAAACATTAACGTGCAAGTTATACTGGGTGGGAGATGGTGGGGGGTGGGGGGTTGGTAGGGGGAAGTTATTGGTCTGTTGCATTCGCCGAGCATGAATAGGTTCTGACGAAAGGTCATCAAATGTTAACTCGTTTTCCTCTCTCCATAGATGCTGCCTGACCTGCTGCGTGTTCGCAGCGATTTCTGTGTTTATTTATGAATAGGTTTGCGTTCCTCTTGTAATCCCGATTCCACACTGAATAACAGGGCACAGACACAAGGCTTCCCTCCCAGCACAAGCACGCTGCTGGCTCTGCTCTACAAGAGTCAGAGATACTGGAGTTACAGGAGGGACGTCTTGAGTTGGGCTTTGAACGAAGAGAGGGAGGGAGTAAGTGAGTGAGTGAGGGATGGAATGAGAGAGTGAGTGAGGGAGGTTGGGAGTGAGGGAGTGATGGAATGAATGAATGAGAGAGTGAGAGAGTGAGAGAGTGAATGAGTGAATGAGTGAGTGAGTGAGTGAGTGAGTGAGTGAGTGAGGGAACAAAGTACTGAGAGTACGAGAGAGTGGGTAAGGGAGTGAGTGAGTGAGGGAGCAAAGGAGTGAGTGAGAGAGTGAATGAGAGAGTGAGGGAGTGAATGAGCGAGGGAGTGAAGGGCTGAGGGAGTTGGGAGGGTGAGTAAGGGAATGAGGGAGGGAGGAAGCCATGATCAGATCAGCCGCGCTTTAATTAAACAACGGAACAGGCTCGAAGGGCTGAATGGCCTCCTCCTGTTCCTACGTTCCTCTGGGAGAGAGTCGGGGAGTCGAGTTACCTGTCGTCGTCCTCAGCCAGGGCCACCTTCTCGAAGTGCAGATGCAGCCTCTGTCCCTCCGGAGCCTGGAGCAGCCAGTGGCAGGTCAAGTTGTTGCTGTAGTTTCCCGGGAAGTTGGGCGAGATGATGCGGCCCCCCGTGGCGTTTCTGATCACCCCCCGCACGTGGCTGTGCGAGCGAGAGAGAGAGAGAGAGAGAGAGAGAGAACAGGGCAAGTGTCACGCAGAGAGAAACCTCAGTCAGCAGCGTCACCATTAATAATAATAATAATAATAACAATAATAATAATCGCCCACAAAACACACAGCCACTATACTTTACAGTGTATCCTGCGAAGCGCTTTGAGACGCCTCGACGAGACGTGGTAAGACGCTGTGTCAAACGCGAGGAATCATTATTAATATTGTTATTCGCAGGGTCACCGCTCGCTACTGGGCTGAAGGCTGCAGACTTTGGAGGTCGAACTGGGAAGATTACTCCACTGTTCAAATATTAACACACGGGCATCAGCCTCGAAGAGGTTAGCTAATAGCGCTGTGTGTTTAACAATTCATTAGCAAGAGTATTCATTGTTTCTGAAAGCGTGAGGAGACTTTGCAAATGTTACCGAACCGATTGGGAAAGACCCCGGTTTATTTTCAGGCGTAGCTTCCAAACCGGATACCGTACTGCTCTTTATTCTCTATCCAGACCGTGCAGCTCGTCTCCTCTCCCGCACCAGGCTCCGTGAGCCTATCAACCCCCCTACCGCCCCACTGCGTTGTCTTGCTTGGGTTCACTGGCCACCGACCCATCCACATTCTTGAGAGAAAGAAGGAGAAACAGAAAGAGAGGAAGAACGACAAAGAGCGAGCGTGTGAGACAGTCAGAGCAAGAGAGAGCGAGAGCAAGGCAGAATCAGGGCAGGAAAATGCGAGGGAGAGACTGTGAGTGCGTGAGAGTGTGCGAGTGTGTGAGAGAGGGAGAGACTGTCAGTGTGCGAGAGGGAGAGAGTGCGAGTGTGTGAGAGAGGGAGAGACTGTCAGTGTGCGAGAGGGAGAGAGTGCGAGTGTGTGAGAGAGGGAGAGACTGTCAGTGTGCGAGAGGGAGAGAGTGCGAGTGTGTGAGAGAGGGAGAGACTGTCAGTGTGCGAGAGGGAGAGAGTGCGAGTGTGTGAGAGAGGGAGAGACTGTCAGTGTGCGAGAGGGAGAGAGTGCGAGTGTGTGAGAGAGGGAGAGACTGTCAGTGTGCGAGAGGGAGAGAGTGCGAGTGTGTGAGAGAGGGAGAGACTGTCAGTGTGCGAGAGGGAGAGAGTGGGAGTGTGTGAGAAGGAGAGCGACTGTGTGAGAGAGAATCAGGGAGAGAGAGAGTCACACACAGACACCCACAGACAGACAGTAAGCAAGAGGGAGCATTCACCATATGCAGCCTTCACCTCATTCGACTCCAACTCCTGGAGGTGATAAGCCGGTGAGTGTTGATTTCTTTTTACAATAAAACCCGCGGAGCTCATTACAGACCCAGGGTGAGAAACTAATTAGCAATAATTGCGAGGGGAACCTTTCAACGGCAAGACATTATTGTCGCATCGACAGAAAAAAAAGTGAATGGAAGCCCGGCAGAGAATGGAAATCGATGAAAGAGAAAAGCAATAAAGGAGGAAATGAACGATGGGGAAATAGATTTTCGAAGTTTTGAAGAAAATATTAAACCGGTCAGAATGTCGGTTAGGGCTGAATAATTGAGCGTGGCATCGAAGTACAGATATGATCAAACGGAACAGTTACTGGAGAGGATAATACTAATATTCCGTACATTGGTCATTCACTCCCTCGGTCACTCACTCCCTTTACTGCATCACACGCGAGGATTATCGAAGCCACAAAAGTAATCGTAATAATAATAATCCTTGCCTTTGATATAGCGCCTTATTACGTCGTCGAGACGTCTCCAACCGCTTGACAGAATACACTGGCATGTAAGGTGAATTGCCTTTGTATTTTGTGGGCAAAACTTATTTTTATACCAGGGGACACGAGAGCAGGTTTATTCACAGCCCCCGGTGCAGTGTAACCCAGTCATTTAACAACAAGCCTCAATGGCCCCACAACAACACACTTACCGATGCACTGAGGTTCCTGGTCACTCCACTGGGGTTTGCTGCCGTTGATGCAGGTGAGCGAGGCCGGACCTTGCAGCTGGTATCCCAAGTTACAGTAGAAACGTGCTTCTCCCCCAGGGTGCAGGCTGGTGACGGACACATCGCCCAGAGAGGGTTTGTGCGGAAATCCGCAGCTCAGCAGATAAGCTGTGCGGAGACGAGAAGAGAACGTTAAAAATTTGCCGGGCGAAAGAGGACCAAGACCCATCCAGTTCGTCTTCCACCAGCCCGGCTGTCGCTGGCACAAGTCGTAGCCCAAATTATACGCTGTAATCCCACAATATTATTTCCGAATTCTCAATAGTTCTTGAAAGAATCGACGCTTTACGCTTCCGCCCACCGTCTCCCGAGGGAGCCTGTTCCAGACGTTTCAATCGTACCGAAGAGATAGAAAGAGAGAGAAAGAGAGAGCTTATGATAGTTGTGGAGAGAGAGAGAGAGAGTGAGAAAGGTGTGTGGAGGAAGGAAACCAGTCTAAGGTTTTGTCATGTCGGGAATCGAACTCGGGTCCTCTCGCTTGCGAGGCGAGCGCACTAACCACTACGTTACAGGTCGCCACGTCCCTCAGATGAGGTTTAATGCCTAATTTGAAGGACGGCACCCGTGACAACGTAGGGCCCCCCCACCCTCACAGCATGTCGCTGGGAACGTCAGCCTAGATGGAAGAGGAATTGGTGCTGTGGATTCCAGCTTCCAGCACTTTCTCAAAAGATATACAGTTGTCAGCCAGGCTCGCTGAGAACAAAGGCGGAATCAGTTCAGTATTCTTCTTAACCTTGGACCGGTTTAGCAGTGAGGAATTTCTCTTTGAAGGAGAAATTCAAACAGAGATCGACACCGAAAGGAATCATTCGCGGGAACACTTCAGTTCGGGTCAAGGCTTCAAAACCCGGACAATAACACGCCTGCGGGGTAGGAAGGGTTAACGCCGCTAATTTAATCCCAGTCGTATACTTACTGACGTTGCCACTTCTTAATCAGCACATTTTACTCATTTAAAAAACATAATAGCACTGTGCAGATTGAAAGCTCATTTACAACCAGCTCCTGTCCAGCTGGCAACAACATCAACAACAAACACTTATCCAGTGTCCTTCACGTTCTATAATAATAATAATCCTTGCATTTGATATAGCGCTTTTCACGTCGGGAGGACGTCCAAAGCGCTTCACAGAACACACTGTAAAGTGAATTGACTGTATATTTGTGGGCGAACGCGGCAGCCAATTGCGCACAGCAATGTCCCACAAACAGTCGTGGATTGAAAATGACCAATTTATTATCATTTTTTTGGTTTTGGAGGGATTATTATTAGGCTCTGTGTGGAGTAAGGAAACTTGCCCAAGGTTTAGCCCTCTGCCTGGAATTGAACTCACGTCTCTCGCTTGCAAAGCGAGTGCTCTAACCACTGAGCTACAGGACTCCACTCCATTCTAATAGGATAATGGAATTATAGAAAGTGACTTCAGTAGAGGACTGGTCAACCTTTCGTGTCTGTGCCTCTCTTTCAAATTGTAATTTCAAATTGTAATCCATTCAAGGGTGGCAGGTGGAGATTCCTGGCCAGGACACTGGGAGCGAAACTCCCTTCTCTTTGCGGATATCTCCACGGGATCTTTAACACCCACTAAACAGGACACAGTTTAACGTCTCATCCGCAGGACGGGGAGTAGATGTTGCAAGACCCACTAAGCCGTACGGCTCCGTCTGACAGCAGAAGTCGAAACACTTTCCCTTCGATTCGCTTCTTGGCTTTGGCAAAATGTTGGGAGTGTCTAAAAGTCTGTATTTTTTCCTTAAAATGGTTTCTCTCCGCACACAGCGCCCCTTCCCCCTCTCATCACCAAACGTCTGGCAGCAGAATTGAGTGTGTTTTTTTGGAGGCAATAAGGCAACGTTTGCTTTGCAAACACTCAATTTCCAGTTCTGCGGAAGAAATTTAATATTCAGAGCGCAGTGCAAATTGTGACAGGGATATAATGAAAAATCCAAGGCATTTTATATTGTTTCCACAATGTTACTTTATCAACGTTCAACAGCACAGCACCTTTCACTGCCCTGAATTCATTGTGTATTGCCATCGTGTTTTGCTTTGAAATAGCGAGTAACTGTTCAGTGCAATCATAATGATGCAGTGTTGTTCTAGGGTTGTTTTTTTTTAACCGCCCCCGGCTTAATTTTCCCTGAAACCTATTTTAAGCGAGGAGGAATGTTGAAGGCATGAACTTTCACATCACTGGAATGTCGCGGGAGCTGACATTTAATTTGAACCAAAGTTTCGTTCAGGGTGACATCAATTTGCCACCGTATCTTGCCTCGAGGTTTTGTTAGCGAGTCAAATTTCACCCCTATCACGAAACATTAGACTCTCGCAAGTGCACAATCCATTGTTCCTCTTCCTTGTTTCAGATAGTATTAATATCAGCTGTCGTATCAGCTCACCTCAATTTGTTGGCATCCTAAAGGTTATAGGTTCCCCCCCATCCCCCCGAGCACACACACACAATCAGAACTTGCGCTCACAAACTAAATAAACAGTCAATTCACTTTACAGTGTGTTCTGTGAAGCTCTTTGGGACGTCCTCCCGACGTGAAAAGCGCTGTATCAAATGCAAGGATTATTATTATTATTATTATTACACTGACGCTCCAGTGAAACAACAACAACAAGAAGATTACATTTGTATAGCGCATTTCATGTCGGGAGGACATCCCAAGGCAGTGTACAGCATTTCAGACCCGAGCTGAGGTCACCGGGAGAGAAGGGAAGTGACCGATGGCATGGTCGAAGAGGAGGGTTTTGAGGTGGGACTTGAAGGAGGCTAAGGAGGATAACATTTACATTTACAAATTACATTTACACTGCACCTTTCACGTTGAGAGGATGCCCAAGGATTTGTACCTGAGCTGGAGGGCGTCGGGCAGGGAATGTGGGGGTAAGAGGGTGACCGAAGGTTTGAGATGGACCTTGAAGGAGGCGAGGGAGGAGGTGAAGTGGAGGAGTTCCGGGATGGAGTTCCAGAGAGTGGGGGAAGAAAGGCTGAAGGCTCGACTGCTGATGATGGGGAGGTCTTCTGATAAGAAGGGAAACTGAGATTCAGGCTCAGTTGTCAGATGTTTGAAAAGAGTATTCTATTTTGTAGACGAACCCAGCAATCAATCTGAGCACAGCGATGTCCTCATGAACAGCTGGGAAATGAACGACTGATTTTTATTTGGGGGATTGTTGGCCAGGAAACTGGAGAGAGAGAAACTTTATCGAATAGCGACGCGGGTTAATAATAATAATAATACTCCTTGCATTTGATATAAGAGTCCTGTAGCTCAGTGGTTAGAGCACTCGCTTTGCAAGTGAGAGACGTGAGTTCAATTCCAGGCAGAGGGCGAAACCTTGGGCAAGTTTCCTTACTCCACACAGAGCCTAATAATAATCCCTCCAAAACCAAAAACAATAATAAATTGGTCATTTTCAATCCACGACTGTTTGTGGGACATTGCTGTGCGTAATTGGCTGCCGCGTTTGCCCACAAATATACAGTCAATTCACTTTACAGTGTGTTCTGTGAAGCGCTTTGGGACATCTAGAAGACGTGAAAAGCGCTATATGAAATGCAAGGATTATTATTATTATTATTATAGTGCCTTTCACATCTTCTAGACGTCTCAAAGCGCTTCACAGAATAGACTGTGAAGTGAATATTTGTGGGCGAAACGCGGCAGCCAATTGCGCACAGCAGCGTCCCCACAAACATCGTGGATTGAAGTGACCAATTTATCATTGTTTTTTTCTTGAGGGATTATTATCAGGCGTGTGTGTGGAGTAAAGAAACTTGCCCAAGGTTTCGCCCTGCCGGCAATCGAACCCAGGTCTCTCGCTTGCAAAGCAAGTGCTCTAACCGCTGAGCTACAGGACTCCACAGTTATTTAAGATGGGGAGCTCATTTCAACATCTCATTCAAAGGATGGTGCCTCTGACAATGTAGCACTCCCTCTCGCTCCTCTCCACTCCCTCCCCATTGCTCTCCCCCTACCCCCCCACCACGCCCCTGAGACTGTGTGAGCTCAAATCCCCCCGGTTGGAACCCACAGCCTTCTGACTCAGAGGCGAGAGCAGCTACCCACTGAACCAGGGCTGAGCGGACCAAGCAATGGTGTAAGGATGATCGCAAATTGACTTCCTTTTACTGAATCAGCCCCGAATGGGTTGATAGATTGGCCTACCTCAAGGTGGTTACAATGCCTTCATTATTTCAACAGCGTTGCTTGGATATAATTGATGGTTGACCCCTGAGAGAAAAGGGCAGAGTAACTCCAGCGGACGCAGAGCAAGCCGCGTCAACACTAACGGGAAAACGCCCGGTCGCTCAGCCTTGCAAAATGTGTCCGCATCAGCGTTCGCAGCAGGTTCCCCTTCACGAGTCTGACTGGCAATGCAAACATGCCCCCGGTGGTAAGGTTTTTGAACAGGACCCGCCACTGTCAGCAGTAATGAGCCTCACATCCCATTCAGAGCCTCTCGCTTCTCGAAGCACTTCACGGATATTCACTGTGAAACGGAGAAGTCTGCAGGAAAAACCCCGCCAGGCGCTTTTTGAGACGTCCTCCCGACGCGAAAGGCGCTGTGTGAAATAGCAATGATAATCCTTGCGTTTGATACAGCGCCTTATCACGTCGTGGAGACGTCTCAAAGCGCTTCACCTGTTCACGCAGATTGACTTTGTATGTTGTGAGCGAAAACGCACACAGCAGCAGCGTCCCACAAACAGTCGTTCTTTTCAACGTGTCATTTTTTTTTAAGGCGGAAGCGTTAGGATTACTGTCGACTGGGTGTCTTTGCAGGCAAACGCGAAGCTGGGTTAAGGTCACGGAGGTTGGCATATATCTGCTGATTCCCAATTACGGCCTGCTTGCCTGTGTTTTCTCCCTTCCCTGCGAATATCTATCTTTTTTTTCGAAAAAAAACCTCCTTCACTTAGAGCCTGAAGTTAATGTGCTGTAGCAAAGCTGCATTCAGCCACTGATTTCTCTTCACTGGAGATGGTGGCTGGCCCATGACTAATGACTTACTGCTAGATGGTCAAGCTTCATTTTAGTTAATGAGGTTACACAGCGAGCTGAACGGCAGAACGCTATTCTATCAGAAAACTGCCTGTAATTTCAGCTCAATAATAATATCATTTGAGGTTAGGCGAGAGCTTTGATTGAAGAACGCATGAAGATGGATTAGGGCAGCAAATTCTTGCTGTACTCACTCCAGACCCTGACCTGTTCCCTTCGAATGATTAAATTTGTATTCATTTGAGCAGACACCCTGTTTATTAGCATGGAGGAAAACTGCCTCATTCTCTGCCTTCACCTCCTTCTCACTGCAATATTTATCGAATTTTTAAAAAAAAATTTACATTTAATGCACACAAATCTATCGCATAGATTTTTTTGACAGTTGTCTTGCTATGATCTTTACCTCCACTCCTGTTCCTTTTGTAGCTCTTAAGAAGTCAGTTCTGGCAGAGTGATGCAGGAAAGGATGGGTATTAAATGTCTCTGTACCGGAGATTAGGAAGTTTAGTCCAATTTAGCCCCACATTATGTCTGGACTTTGAATTTATCTCATCTTGGCTGATGCTCCAGTGGCATTGCTTGGGAGTCTGTTGTATTGATGGAGGTCCCCTCTCTCTGTTTAGGTGGACGTTAAGGATCCTGCGGCACTATTCACAAAAGAAAAGTGAGTTTCTCTCTCCCGGTGTCTAGGCCAATAAATCCCCCCAGTAAAATTGGTCACCCACTTCTCGGCTGTTTGCTGGTATAAATTGGCTGGAGCAATCGCCCACAAAAAAGTCACTCCACTTTACAGTACAACCCGTGAAGCTCACGTGCTCCTGATGTGAACGGTGCTGCGTATCAAACATGAGGATTATTATGTCTTATTCTTACTATTTGGATCTGGACGGACGAAACTCGTTAAACCGTAATCTAAACGGCTACGGAATAAATACTATACTCCAACTAATGTGTTACTTCGGGAAAGCGGGAAGAGAGGATAAAGATGAGATTTGTCCCTGGCCTCAGATCACTAAAGAGCATTCTCAGAGTCAGGTTTCTGCTCAGTTCAGAATTAAAGCCGTTGAAGCAGACTCGTGCCTACAGCACTGACACGTCTGTTGCATTCTCGCTGGTAAAACAAGCAGCGTGAGGAGCTTTCTGACTCATGGTGTCGAACAGCCAAAGAGGCAGGAATGTCAGATCAAGATATCAATGTGGCGTTTACAGTTTTCAATCCGGGGGGGAGGGAAAAAAAAGGCTCTGTGTGTGAAGGTTCGCGAAAAAGTGCTTCCAAACCAAACGATATCTGGGTTTAACTCTAAAACAACTAGAAATTATGTCGGTAAAGAGCTTTTCACGTCGGGAGGCTGTCCAAAGGCGATAGGTACTCAGGGATTTGGACCAGAGGGCACAGCAATATCTCACGAAAAGTCGTGGATTGAGTGACCAGATTAATTTTTTTCATAGATTTTTTTTTGAAGGGAAATTATTACCCCCGGAAGAGAGAAACGCCAATCGACAAACAATTGGGTTTCTACTTACTGCTAGTTTAACAGGGATGTGTGGAGTAAGGAAACTGAAGTTTAGCCCCACCCAGGAATCAAACACACACACACACAATCATGGATCCCCTCCCCCTGACAATTACAGCATCAGCAACAGACCTGAACTCGTGTACCTATGGATGAATGTCCAGAGACTTCCCATAGGAAGCGTTAGAGTACACAGGCAACCTAACTTATTTCCATGTAAACATTCACTGACATTGTCTAACATTCCCACTGATGCCCACCGGTTGTTTTATGCTCCAGACCGTTTCTCTTTATAGACTCCTCAGCCTGTATATTCCTGGCCACGCAGAGGGCCCATGAAAGGAATATCAAAACTGACAAGGGGGACCTGTTGCGGACTTAGAAATGCATTATGTAAGAGAGTATCTCGATTGTCTGTGCTTTGCCTGGTTTGTTCCCACTATCTGTGCCATAATGATACTTCTAAAAGGAATTAAAACCTTATCGCGAATCGATGCCCCGACCAGCTATTCGCTTCACTCCTCTAGATGTCTTCAGATAAAATAAATCTGCTCTGTGTTGCATTTGTTCCTTTCCAAACACATTTCCGACTCTCTGTCTTATCCATCTCCACCAGGCCAGCAATATTTAATGAACGAGAGCGCTGTTGCTGTATCTACTTCCAATTATTAGTTGTAATAATTTCACTAATATACTGTTCCCACTGTCTAAGCTCATACTTTCCACTTACCTGAGAGTCAGCCATTTAATTGATTCAATATAAAAAAAAAATCGTTAGGAGTGTTCTATCATCAATTCATTATGTCACGGTCCTTACTGCAGAAATAAATTGCTTTGGGACTGTACTGCTTTATACTCCACACCCACCCTGCTTACCATGCCATAATGGTTTGAGTTCAATTGTTGCTTTAACACTCTGAAGTTGTCAGCCGGGCTCTGTTGGTAGCACTCTCTTCTTTGGGTCAAAAGGAGATTAAGGTGGGGGGTGAGGGTCTGGGGGAGGGGTGTTAAGCCCCACGTTGGGCTCACAGTCCCATTCTTGTGTGCCTGTCAACAATCCCCCAGGTAAAATTGGTAATTTGCTTTGTGGCTGCTTGTGGGCAAACGAGGAAGCCAATTTTGCACACAGCGATGTCCTGCAAACAGCCAAGAAATCAATGACCAATTTTGTCTGGGGGATTGTTGGCCAGGACGCCGGGAGAGAGAAACTCACTTTTCTTTTCGAATAGTGTCACAGGATCTTTAACGTCCACCTGAACAGGCAAGTGGGACCTCTGTTTAACATCTCGCACCTCTTCCCCCTATCCATCACTGCATTGGAGCGTCAGCCTAGACTGTGTGAGTTCAAAGTCCCGATGTGAGGCTTGAACCTGCAACATTTCAACTACGGCGCGAGTGCCAGTGATTAGATCTGGCTGGCACCTGGTCTGAATCATTCACAGTGCAATGGTGTGCAAAGCAAATGGAAAGCTTATGAATGACAGTGGAGTGAAATGCTGCGACTCAGTAAAGGTAAAGAATTGATAAGCAGGTTAACCCTGTGTCCGTTAACACTGCTCTGGTACAATATTTCACGCGCAGCCGGGTGTTGGAGGAACGTAATCAATTTCTTAATTACACCTTATTGAATCCTCTTTCCCATTTTAATTGATTTTTGAATTATTCATACCCTACCTAGATTAATAAAATTATCTCAACCCGGCACATTAGACACCCAAGGTGTAATTTACGTTGGTGACAATCGATTATATTTCTGACGATTGAGTGGAGGGAAAAACCATTACCGCCGGGGCCATTAAATTCACATATCAAATAAAAAAGAAATAAATAAATAGCATATTTCTTATGCATGCCAATTCATAGCTTCAGCTCTGTGTTGCTGCCTGAAAAGGCTTAATAATAATCCTCACATTCAGCACTAACCGAACCAACATTAATTTTCACTTTGCGGGTAGACAAACACTGAAGGCTGCCAATACATTATTATGCCGTCTGCTTACAATATCATCACACTTGCCGTTAGTAAATAAGGAAGCTATTTGAGTCTATCGTCGCTCCTTTAAGGAGAGACTGTGGCTCCAGCCATAGCGCAAGAGATAGAGCTCTCTTAGAGAAGAAGGCAAGAGATGCAATTTTTGTGACAATGTGAGCTCTGTTTTCTTGATCGATGCAGAATATCAGGCCTCTGGCTCTGTTAGGTTTTGGGATCCTGGCACCTGCTCTAACTGCTTTCAGTGGAACTCCTCCAGTCATAGTCTGACAGGCTGGGATCCATCCCTCTAAAGATGCAGAGGGCAATCCCCATCACTAACACTAGTGACTGTCCTCCTGTGTGGGGGTGGGGGGGAAGGTAAGCAGGGATTCCATCATGACTGACAGGACACACAATGATTGCAGATTCAATGCAGGCAAATAATTATTGGGCACAACAGCCCCGCGTGCAAAACAAGTTGTGCAGCGTTTCACAGAGGATTGGTACGCCTTCGACATGCGATACTTTGGTGAGGCTGGAATCAAATGGTTCAAATCAAATCAAATCCTAATCCGCGACTGCTGTCTACCATTCCGTCCCCATAGAGAAGACAGTATTCCTATCACATCTCTAACAGATGTAAATTGCCGTCAGTCACGTCCTATATTGCTTGCTGCTGGTAGAAACTGGGCAGATTTCGTGCTAAATTAGCCAAGGTATAGGGATCAATCAGATCGGGTTCTATACACCTGAGTAAATTATTAAGTACAGGAACTCAGTCTCTAGGAATCGCAGATTTGGGACGGATCAAAAGATGAAATGTTTAAAAATAACCGGGTCTAATTTGCCATATTTTCAATGCCTAGTAAGGAAAGTGTAACAAGTATAAGGTGGCCCTTGAAAAAATAGCTGTTAAGAAATCTCGCAAATTAGTGCCCGATAAATCCTTCGGCTCCTTCCGCTTTTGCTCGCCTCCATTGAGATCTCTTAGAATAAATAGCAAATCCTTGCAATTTCATGTGGCATCGGGAGAACAGCAACAATAACAACTTGCATTTATATAGCGCCACTCTAGCGGGGCAGCGTCTGAGAGCTCCTCGCAGGATTTAGCGTAAAGTGCAGCGACTGTGTATTTGTAGGCAAGCTCGAAATCGATTTGCATAAAGTGACGTCCGACAATAATAATAATCCTTGCATTTGATGTAGCGCCTTATCACGTCTTTAAGACGTCTCAAAAGCGCTTCATGGAACATATTGTAAAGCGGATTCACTGTGTGTATTCTGTGGGCAAAACCCCCAAACAGTCGCGGGTTGAGTGAGCGCATTTTTTTTATTTACCGACGAACGGTCATGAACTTAGTCCAATTTTATCTGGAGGATTGTCGGCCGGGAGAGACAGAAACCCCCTGGTCTTTTCCGATAATCCCCCTACCCCCCTCACCCTCTCCCCCTACCTCCCTCTTCCCCCGCCCACCCCCACACTCAGCACTGCACTGGAAAGAGCAAGGCTCAGAGCAGATTAATTCCGTGTGGATTTGCAAAACGCCCGGAACTGAAAAATGCAAAGGATAGATTGCGAAACCAGCAACTTTGCTTGTATTGTTTTTAAAAAAATTCCGCCTCACAGTAAAGGTCAAGGAATGGGAAGTCAATCTGTTAAAAAAAAAACAATCTTCCTGAGAACAAGGTCAAAGGCAGAAAATACCAAGAGAAAGAAAATAATCAGATGTAGCCTGTTCTTCATGCATTATTCATGGACAAGGAAGCCACATAGAACTGTATAAATGGTAATAGAGGAGGCATTGGCATTTATCATGCAGCGAAGTATTCAGAGCATAGAAAGTTACAAGTATGGAAAGTGTCCAACAGAATACTGAACCAAGATGTCTGACATGTTGCAACTGTTGAACATAATGTGGAGTCCTGTAGCTCAGTGGTTGGAGCACTCGCTTTGCAAGCGAGAGCCCTGGGTTCGATTCCCGGCAGGTCAGGGCGAAACCTTGGGCAAGTTTTCTTACTCCACACACACGGCTGATAATAATCCCTCAAAAAAGCCAATAATAAATTGGTCATTTCAATCCACGACTGTTTGTGGGGACACCGCTGTGCGCAATTGGCTGCCGCGTTTCGCCCACAAAATATACAGTCAATTCACTTTAGTCTATTCTGTGAAGCGCTTTGAGACGTCGAGAAGACGTGAAAAGTGCTATATCAAATACAAGGATTATTATATTATTATATAATCAATGCATAAACACTTGAAACAGCACAACCATTGCGCGAATGGTCTACAGGCTCGAACACTGATAAGTTTGAGATTACCCATTGAGGTAAGGCACTATAATGCTTACTATTATTATTAATCAATAATTGATAATCATAATAATAATAATTCACCATAGTGACTGTGAAGTCAGGGCAAAATCCCCGTGAAGCGCATTGAGACAAATGCAAAGGTTATTGTCACACACTCAGTCATGGGTTCCGGCTTCAAACTGCTCCACCTCTTATAAACAAGGTCCTGAGTGTGTGTTTGTGTCTCTGTCTGTCCCCCAACTTGAAGCAATGGTTGGTGATCGAGGGGATGGTGGTGGGGTGGTGGGGGTGGGGGGCATGTGTGCCGGTGCAGTGGGAGGAGGTTGAAATTCCACAACTATTTGGGGTAGCTATTCGGATGCAGATGATTGAATGCATCTTTGCCATGTATTTTATTCATGGATGTGCACTCAAGTGATCTGTGGGCAGATCTGAATAATGGACGTGTAGGAGCTCTGTAGGTTGCCCACTGGTTGTCATCGGGCGCAGGGCATTTCATGTACAGTATGTGAGAGACGTGACACAGCCATACTGACACAAACTGGATCTGGTTGAGTCTCCCTCTCCCCCTCTACGCTCCCTCCCTCTTCCCCTCTTCCTTCGACCTCGGCTTTCACAAGAAATTCGGGCTTCCGGCCAAAAGAAAGAGCGCTTTGTTTTTTGGTGGGAATTAAATCAGGCGGGAGGAGAAAGGAAAGAGATTCCGATCGGGTGAGAAGCAGAAAGAGGGTGAGCGAGGAAAGAGAGAGAGAGAGAGAGAAAAAGAGAGCAATGGAGCAAGAGAGAGAGGGGGAGACAGAAAGAAAGAGATGGATTGCCTTAGGGAGTGTCCCAATGAGGCAGCACTAGGTTCATTGATTAACTGGCTTGCCTAGCTTTTAATGAATTTTTTTTTGGTGTCTGTGAGGAAACCCGTCACCTTATTTAAGAGTTTAGTGGGACATCGCTGTGCGCAGAGTGGCAGTTGTGTTTGTCTCCCATCTACCAAGTCGCTGCACATCACAATAAATCCAGTGAAGCGCTTTGAGATTACTGTTATTGCGCATGCCGATGTGCGCAGAAGATATCAAACAGCTGTTGATTAAACTTTATCCTCAATGGGTATCTGTAGCGAGCTTATATTTTGCCTCCTCTCTGACTTTGCAAGAGGTCAGCAAGTGGCTGACAACAACAACAACAACTTGCATTTACATAGCGCCCTTCATGCGGGGTAGCGTCCCAGAGCGCTTCCCAGTGACGGAGTCTGACCAGGAGCTCTGGCAACCAGGCAGAGCAGAGCAAATCATTTTGCCTCAGATCCAACCCTTCATTATTACAGCAAACGTTAAGGATTAAGGCGCTTCACTGAGTTCTTTATGAGCCTCCAATTTGGGCCGGCTGCACTCAATCGGTTGTCACAGAGAGATCTCAGAGAGATCAGTCCTCGCCAAAGGCTTTGGGTGAGATGTTAACCTCTCTTTGAGGTTACTGTTATCCGGCAGTCTTTGTTTCAGAACATTGGTGGGAGCCGTGAGAGACGTGATGCTATACTATGCAATGCTCTGTTACTCCAGTCTCTTTTATGACTGATCTCACAGGCAGTCACTTGCCTCTGTCAGTTGAGGGGCCTCTTTTAGGAAGGCACCAATTAAACACTTTCTACTGTGAGGATTCAGCAGCCAGTTTTGGAGTCCTGCAGGGTATTGGTTAGAGCACTGGGTGCACAAGCGAGAGGACCCGGGTTCAATTCCCGGACAGGGCAAAACCCTAGGCAGGTTTCCTTAATTCACACGTCTCTGTTTACCTAGCAGTAAATTGGTACCTGGTTGTTAGTTGATTGGCAGATAGGTTTCTGGGGGTAATAGTCCCTCAAAAAAATAATAACGTGGTCACTCAATCCATGACTGTTTGAGGGACGCTGTTGTGTGCAATTGGCTGCCGCGTTCGCCCACAAATATACAGTCAATTCACTTTACAGTGTGTTCTGTGAAGCGCTTTGGGACGTCCTCCCGACGTGAAAAGCGCTATATCAAATGCAAGGATTATTATTACTGCGTTTTGCCCACAAAAATAGTCAATTTATACAGGATTTTCACATGATGGTAGAAAGCCTGGCAATGGGCTGTGCAGCCGAAAGGAGAGGATCACACGAAAGGAGAGGTTTGAGGTCGATTACTTTCACTAGCGGTTGTCTGAGCTACGCCTTCAGGCTGGAGGAATGATGGAACAAAGCTAAGGAGTTTGGACGGTGGATCAAAGGCTGTTACTGAAAGCTGCACAGTGGGTGGGATGGAAGATGAGATGTTGGGGAAGGTCAATGATAACGAAGGTTTGGGTCGGAGTAGATGAAACCAGAGGCTCAAACAAACCCAATGTTCAAGGAACTGAATGGATCAAACTCCAATACTTGGATGCCGCTTCACAACAACAACGACAACGACAACACCAACAAAGAGATGGCCGAAAGCACTGTCAAAGAGATAGGTTTTTTGATGGGTTTCGAAAGCGGGGAGGGAGGGAGCGAGCGAGCGAGCGGGCGGGCGAGGAGGAGCTATTCAGGGAGAGAAAGAGAATCATGGTGGAACAGGCAGAAATCATTACAGTAAAAGAAACACAATTTCACTTAATTGAAGTAGGAACAAGCAGAATGTGGCTAGTATTTGCCTCACACGCACCCCACCCCCCTCCCTCCCTCCCTCCCCCCAACCCATCAAATTAAGCTTCAAATCAACAATTCCAGACAATGTATAACAACTGGTCATGTGCTCTTTTCAGACAAAGCTGTGGTAAAGAGCTCCTTTCATCAGCCAGAAGCCAGGAATCTTGCCAAATTACAGGGAGATGCTGAACAAGACACTCAATTCAGTATTGAGACTTAGCTCCAATTTGTGAGCGCTTATTCCAGAAACAAGAAAGGAAACTGAATGCACCTTCTTACACATCACAATGCTAATAACAATCTGTATTGACACATTGGCATCTCAGTTAAAATTATGCTCCCCGAGAGAGTTACGTAATTTAATTGATTAAAAGCGAACGTGAATGTTTGCACGATATGAAAAGAAAAAGAACGAAGGTTGGTTAATTCGTTTCTTTTAATATGAACATTCCTGTGTAGTGCTGGTGGGTGGGGGGGGGGGAGAGAGTGGAGGAGAAGGGAAGGGCTGTCTTTCGTTAAACCAAGGTTCCGTCAGTGCCTGTTCAGGTGGATGTTAAAGATCCCGTGGTGCGATTTGGAGAAGAGAAGGGAGTTTCTGCCGCCCACTGTCCTGGCCGTCAATCCCCACCCCCTCCACCCCGATAAAATTGGCCATTTATGGCTGCCTGCGGGACACTGTTGCGCACAGATCGTCCGAGGTGTTCCCTGTCCTTTGGGTGAGACGCTAAACCGAGGCCCCGACTTCCTGTTTAGGTGGAGGCTAAAGATCCTGTAACGCTATTCAATTTTCCTTAAGGAAAGTTAATACTGTTCGTATTCATCTCATTCCTCGTTTGGTTTAAGCATATTCCCCAGGTTATTGCCATGAATTTGAGATATCGACAGGATTCCCACGGCCAGGGTTTAACTGGAATCATAATTTTCTCGCCATGTTGGCGTTTTCTAATCGTATTCTAGAGATGTGGAAGGTGGGGGGGGGGGCAGGTGTGGTTGGGTGGGGGCTGAATGGGAGAAGTTTGGTGGAGGGGGTGGGGGGAGGAATCTGAGGTACCAAACTAGGCAGCTCTTAGAAGAAAGCAGAAGGTGGAGGTTTTCCAACCCAGTCATTTTACGAGTTTCTTTAATAAGCTGTCTTTCGCACCTGTCTGCCGCAGCACAATGCAAGCAGTTGATTGGAAATACATTCAAAGGAGTCTTTAATCGACAGCAATCAAGCATCTATTTAGACGCCGCTGACCCCTATGTGCCCTACATCAATTACACAAGAATAGACATCGTCGCACGAGTGCATGATTTTTTTTTCTCTCTTTCTTTGGCATTCAGCGAAGTAATCTGCAGTAAAACGGATTGCGAAGCGCCGTGATGCACAAATGGATTGGGATCAATCCCACCGCGTCGATAAGATTCCGCTTATTGGAGATTTGTTCGAACGCATTTCTCCACGATCGTGAGCTCCGAGAACAATCTCAGTCAGCGGAAAGTTACGTGACGCCCCAGCGTGACTTGGACGTGGGGAAAATGGACGGGAGGTTTCCAGCTCACTCCCTGACCCGGGCTGCCTGGCCTGTGCGCAGTTCATATCCTGAAAGGCTAATGCTGATCGATTCAGGCTCAGCTCAGCAATAATCCTTTAAAAGGTCTCGGTCAGGCCACGGAGGGGACGTATTTTATTCTCGTTACTTATGAAGCCGGGCGCGTGATCAGCGAGTCAGTAGTATCACCAGCACAACAGCAAGCGGAGAGTGTGTGTCTGCCCGTCTCTGTCGTTGTGCGTCCATCTGTCTGTGTCTGTGTGTGTCTTTGTGTGTATGTCTTTCTGTGTGTGTCTATAACTCTGTGTATGTGTCTGTCTGTCTGTCTGCGTGTGTTTGTGCTCACAGACCATTATTCACCAGTGCGGACGCAGACAGTTCAACACTTGGAATATGCTTGACCGATTACACTACAAAGAGATGTCATTGATAAACTCTCCTTAGGATATACAAACCAGATCGACGCTGTTATGAAACAACGGCTGGGGAAGTCTATAAATGAGACGTGCGTTATAAATGGGGTCGGTTACTGTGCAAAGCACTTTGAGATGTCTTGAAGACGTGATAAGGCGCTTTATCAAATGCAAGGATTATTATTATTATTATTATGCCTCAAAGTGCTTCACCAGATTTACTGTGAGGTGTGGTGACCGCACACTTTCGGAGGTGTAAGACGGCAGCCTGTTTGCGCGCGAGACGTCCTGCAAATGACCGCAAAGCAGACAGCCGATTGAATTCTCGATTATAACTGCAATGTCTCAGAAATCTTCTACGGTTGCATATTTCTTATCAGGGAAATATCGGACCATTATATTAGCTCAGGGAGCAGGTTCCAGGATTGTATTGTTATGTTACCAGCTCACACGAGTAAAGTTAAAGGGTGAGGAAGCTCAGTAATAGATTGCTTCTGTACTAATTTGCATCAGCGCAGTGGAAGTATCCTATCCTCCTGCCTTTAGACGACAAATCTATAATTTTAATTGGACTGTGATATACGATCGTAAAATCTCTAGCAACTCGTGCCAGTGTAACTCAGGAGGAGATTTCCTGGGAACAATTTGCAATGTGGCAATAAAGTGTTCGGCTGCGAGAATAAACCAACCAAAGGATGAAAAAAACATAATAACAATATGCGGGTGAAATTTATCTTGCGCTAATTTTGAAAATGCTGCGAATTTCACCCTGTGGGTGTTAATCAAAGGCGCGATTGCATACTGTTCTCTATTAATTCCCTACAGCACAGTGTGTCAGCCTGGCTCAGTTTGTAGCACTCTAGCCTGTGAGTCAGAAGGTTGTGGGTTCAAGCCCCACATCGGGCCTGGGTAAGGTCAATGCCGACATGACAATGCGGTGCTGGGAGTGCTGGGGTAAGGGGGTAAGGGGGGTTGTGGGAGTGCTGCTTTGTCGGAGGTGCCGTCCTTCGGACGAGTTGTTAAACTGAAGCTCTGTTCTGTGCCTGCTCATTAATAAAAAGGGAGGACAACAAAATTGGGAGTCTGCGGAGTCTGGTGAGGGCGAGGATACGGAGTTTGGGATCAGGTGGAGACCGTGGATTGGAAAATCTGCTCAGCACAAGCACCTGTGGCTAAGGCAGAGTTTTTAAGATCGTACCGAGGACTGACTGATTACGATTGTTTTTTGAACCATGATTGTTAAGCATTCGAGAATGAGGAGAGAGAGAGAGAGGGGGGGAGAAAGAGAAAGAAAGCAATAACTGATGAACTTCCTCGGAGACACGTGACACACAGCTCACTAGAAACTCAGTTTCATGCCACCCTCTTGCCCAAACCGTCCACCTATTCCTTTCGAAACAGTTCTCACAAGCGAACGCGAATTAGCAATCAAAGTGCCGTCTAACGCAGCAAAATCCTCGGCTCTTAGCCGAGAGGAAGGGATTCATTGCAATGAAACGTCAGGCTGTTGTGGGCTTTGGAACGGACTGTATTTTGTGGGCGAAAATGCAAAAATGCGGGTATTATAAATGCAAGTGGTTGTGACAGACAGAATTCTGTCGTAACGCGTGAGGAATATTCTCCTACTTGCAGACAATCGCCAAAGCCCTCCTGCATGTGGAGTGCCATCTGCTATCGATCTCTAACCTCCAGCAAGCATCCAATTGCGGTGGTAGCTCAACAGCACATTAATGTAAAACCCTGCCAAGCACTTTGAGACGTCCTCCCGATGCGAAATACGCTGGTTCAAATGCAAGGATTATTTTCGTGTAAACCGCATCAAAATTCCCTAACCACCCCCCCCCCCCAAGACAAAGATGGGTAAATGAAGTTGAGGTAAAGGTCAGCCATGATCTGATAGAATGGCGGAACTGGATTAAATCCTAAAATGTCTTTAAAGGCCTGATGCTCTCTTGATAAAAGCTGCATTCCCAAACGGTCAGCAATCAGTACCACTTGTCAGACAGTAAAACCATCCGCCCGGCTTTATTATTTTTGAGGGCCATTAAAAATAGACACAGATTGAACGCTGCAAAATTTATCTCATCGGACAAAATGACTCACTCGCCAATAAAAAAAATGGGCCGTTGATTTTTTTTTTTTTACTGCCGTCGGCAACCGTTTGATTAAATACTCCGGCTCGGATGAGATTAATGCCAGAGAATGTTCCGTCACTTCTCGATCCAATAAATTATTGTCGCTGAATTGAAAAACAATTGGATGTGAAGTGCTCAAGCCTCTTCAGAAATTTATGTGGGAAACCCGATTTGTTTCTCTGTCTGTCAGGCCTCGCTCGGTCATAGGAACATAGGAGGAGGATATTCAGCCCCTCGAGCCTGTTCTGCCATTCTATTAGATCGTGGCTGATCTTTACCTCAAGAGCATTTACCCGCCTTTGCCCTCTATCCCTTGATACAAAATCTATCCGCCTTGGTCTTGAAAATTTGAATGGATGCACAGCCTTTTGAGGGAGGGAGTCGGTCGTACGTCAGAGGCAGAAGGTTGTGGGTTCAAGCCCCCCCCACCCCCACTCCTACCACCCGCACACAGTCTGGGCTGACAACAACAACAACAACGTAGCAGTTATAAGAGCGCCCTTCACGTCGGGAGGCGCTGGCGTTTCAGCACTGAGGGAGCACTGCATTGCCCGGAGGTGTCAGGAGAGAAACTCCTTTCGAGTAGGGTCGCTGAAATCCTTAACGCCCACTTGAACAGGTGTGGATGAGGAGCTTATGGTCACCTGCTCCCTCCCATCGTTTCGGCGCCGGGCTCCGCCACTGTTCAGGGCTCCGAGACGCTGCCCCGCGCTATACAAATGCAACTTGTTGTTGTTGTTGTTGTAATGGCGGGAAGGGAAAAGAAACAAAGGAGAACAAATCAAACGCACTTCCTGGCTTTTGGAAAATCTTCTCCCTCCCACCCCCCCCCACCCATTCCCTGCCCCCAACGTCCTTCCCCACTTGCGAAAAATGCCTGTTTGTCCTCTCACCTTGAGGAGCAGGAAAGAGTCACTTGACAAATGCAATGTATCACCGGTGAGCACATGCTGCAGCCAGCCATGAAAAGTGCCACTATCGTCTTGCGAGCCAGTTCATCACGTTCGCCTACAGAGCAGGGCTGATCGACGTGACTGATGCCGTCATTACTTTCGAACGGCCTCGAAACATCTCCCGCGTTGACCACATGCGTCTCCCTCCTCACCCCCCCCCTCCCACCCTCGTGGAGCGGACTTCAAAACCCGTGGCAGAATACGACCTTCTGCCCGGCCCACCGAGACCCGAAACATGATGGCGGTCTCTCCAGCATTATCAAAATAATGATGATAATAATAATAATCTTTGCATTTGAGATTGTCACCTTTCGCCTCGGGCGGGCATCTCACTGCGTATTGTGTGGGCGAAAAGCGGCAGCCAATTGCGCACAGCAGCATCCCCACAAAGAGTCATGGATTTAGTGTGGCTTTTTGCTTGCAGGGATTATTACCCCATTCTATGCAGTAAGTCCATGCCGGTGTTTATTCTCCACACGAACCTCCATCTCTCTATTCCCTTCTCTCTCGTGCAAGTGTCAAGTTGTCTCTTAAATGCATCGTTGCTGTTTTGCTTCAACCATGGCTTCTGGCAGCGAGTCCTGCATTCTCGCCACCCTCTCTCTGCGTGAAGAAGTTCCTCTTAATTTCCCTCCCTATTAGATCTGCTACCTTATCTGCTGGCTTTTATTTACTCCCTGTGGTTTTGGACTCGCCAACCAAGTGGAAACACCACATCCCGGCCCATCTCATTGGATGCTACCGTGAACTGAAACACCTACATATGGTCCCCTCTCGATCATCTCAACACCAAAGACAGCTGTCATCACCCTCTCCTCAAACACTTTCGCTCGACCCATCCCTGTTCCTGTTGGGTCGTACTCCTGACCTGAAAAACGCTATACAAATGCAATTTGCTGTTGTTGTTTCCTAAGTACCGTTCCATCTCCATCTTTCCCTCTCTCCTCCAAGGTGTTGGAACGAGTCATTGCTTCCCAGCTTCGCTCTCCCTTCTCTCTGCACGAACCCCTCCAATCTAGCTTCGGGCTCTGTCTAACATCCTCTGCTGCTCGGCAACGCTGCTTTAAGCAATGACCTGGAGTTCGTGCCTCGGGGGAAATCAGATGGAACTTCTCACCAAATCACAACAATTTTAAAGAAAGGAGAGCTTGAGAAAGGTCAGGAATTGCTCGCGCGAATTAATCTACGGCAAATTTGCTTTGGCTGCAGACTCGCTTGTGCCCGAGCCCGATCTGCGCAGAGACCGAACGGCAAGTAGGGGAGTACGAAACGACTTCTCGGAACTGGGCCTTCAGTGAATCACTGTCGCGAATGTCAATCTGTTTCTCAAACGCCTCTGGACCCAGATTCATGATATAGTGAGGACGTCAGTGAGGCATTGTGCATTGAAAGCATCAATTTATTTAAGTAACATTCGTTCTAGCGATGTATTGCTGCCACACTGGCCCATCAATCCTCACAGCGCTCCTCATCTCAGCAAGCCAGGCTCGCAAACAGCTCACTACGAGCAAACAGCTCACCTCTTCTTCCACTCTGCCAGCTCTTTAGCTCTGTACTGGTCCTGTCAAGTCTTTCCCAAAGCCAGTCGTTAGTGCGTTAATTAATCAATTAATTAATTAATTCATTCATTCATTCATTCATCAATCAGCATCCACAGCCACAGCCACAACTTGCGTTTATCAAACACCCTTTCATGTGCTGTCTCAGAGCACTTGAATGGGTAGAGGAGGGGGAAGAGGGAGAAATTGTTATTGCGGTCACACGCTTACGAGTATCAAAATCAGACTGAGACTTCTATGCACGCCACCTATGCATGGAAATTCTCTTTTGGAACGGAATGCTTGCTCTCGCGCTCTCTCTCTTTCACCCGCACAAACTGGCTGCCTCGTTTCACTCACAAAATACGCAGTCACTACACTTGACTACAGTATATCCTGTAAACCACTCTGAGACGTCTCAATGACGTGATAAGGCACTATATCAAAGGCAAGGATCATTATTATTACGCCCCCTTTGAAATAGAAATTGCCGTCGATTCCACAGGAACATAGGAAAAAGGAATTAGGAGCAGGAGTAGGCCATTCGGCCCCTCAAGCCTGCTCCGCTATTCAATAAGATCATGACTGATCTTCTAACCTATCTCCATCAGCCCACCTTGTCCCCATATCCCTTAATCTCTCTACTCTTTGGAAATCTATCAATCTCAGTCTTGAATACGTTCAAGAACTGAGCATCTATAGCCTTCTGGGGTAGAGAATTCCATAAATTCACTACTCTCTGAATGAAGAAGTTTCCTCAACTCTGTTTGAAAAGGCCTTAATCTTACGACTATGACCCCTACTTATAGATTCTCCTAACAGGGGAAAAAGTCTCACACTGTCTCCTCTGTCAATCCCCTTAAGAATCTTATATGTTTCTATAAGATCACCCCTAATTCTTTTATATTGTAGAGAATACAGGGCTTGTTTACTCAACCTATCCTCATAGGTCAACCTCCTCATCCCAGGAACTAACCTAGTGAATCTACGCTGCAGAGTATGTCCTTTCTTAAATAAGGAGACCAAAACTGCACACAATATTCTGGGTGCAGTCTCACGAAGACCCTACACAGTTGCAGCAAGATTTCCCTACTCTTGTATTTTAACCCTTTTGCAATAAACCCCAACATGCCATTAACCTTCCTGGTTGCTTGCTGTACCTGCATACTAACGTTTTGTTCCCTTTTACATGTGTCTGAATCACAAGGCAGACCTGAAATTATTAGAACGGTAATAAAAAAAAAGGATCAGTGGAAATTCAATTATCCCCTCTCTTCAGATCTACACAGACTCGCGGTATAAAGCGAGGGGAGAGGAGATTAAAGCAGCAGGCCAGAGCCAATCTTTTGACAACTGTCGCTGACCCTGTCTATATCCTTCAGAACTTGAGAGAAGGGGATAAACATCTGGCTTAAAACATACATTCAATAAATCCCCACCATAAATTTTTAATGTCTTTTCTCCACTGGATAAGTTGTCTATTATAATATAACGCTCCACGTGAGTGTCACCCTGCGTCTGGTTCAGCTTCTGCCCCGGAGCAGATGGGTAGATCGACTGTACTTCATGGAATGGAACGCATTAAGTGCAGAGCAATACCCCTACCACCACCATCACCAACACCACCAACAACAACCTGCACTTATACAGCGCCCTCATGCAGTAAGTAGGAACCTGGCTGCTCACGTATTTGCAGGTTAAAGCCCCACGTTGGCTAGAAGCCAAAGAGCATAGGAGGAATGTGACCGAAAAAGTGTAGCCAAAGAGGTTTAGAAAACGGAGAGGGAGCTACGGAGCGAGCGAGTCAGAGCGATGCCAGAAGAGATTTTATTTGGGGAATAATGGATCAGACGAAAAATGGTGGTTGACATTTCAATCAGTTCACGGTCGTTGTTCCTGTGCAAAGCAGACAATCCTTTCCGATGGTACTGTAGACAGCACCGGTCTTTACAAGTCCCCAGAGTTTCTGTCAACGTTCAGAACCGGGTGAAATGGATTAAAATGTTAACACATCCAATGCCCACACCGTTAGTAGACGGGGAGAGGGGAGGCGGGGAAGTCTCCATTGTAATTACACATCGCCAAGGTCTGTATGTTTATCGATTAGCCACCGAATGAAATACGACTCAGCAGCAAGGTCGATCCAGATGATCAAGGACTGTCTCCATGAGGCATAAATATCTGCTGTAAATATGTTCCACTGAGGGCCACCCATTCTCAACCCCCCCCTCCTCCACCATCCACCCACCTGAGCCAGGCAAATCTACAACTCATTCTGCAGGCCTTTCGATCCACTGCATTCGTGATGCTGTTGACTCCCCCCCAATGACCTCAGCCACCCCATCTTCTTTCTCTTTCCCCCTTAACTCTCTAACATCCTTCCTTCACAGGTGCTTATCGAATTCCCTTATAAATATCTCCAAATCAAATACACTCTCCTCCTCCTCCTCCCCACTCATTTCCCCTCCACGTTGACCCCTTAAAACCCACTCACGCTTTACAGTACATCCTGCGAAGGTATGTCCTCCCAACTTGAAAGGCTCCATATCAAATGTAAGAATTAATACTATTGCTAAGCTAAGCCTATGAGTGTGTGTGTGTTTGAGAGAGCGGGAGAGAGAGAGAGAAATCCTCCCGACAACTCACTCCATGCTCCCCGCTAAATTCATGCCCTCTTATTTAAAGAGTCACCCGCCAACGGAAATAATCCCTCGCCATTTAGCCTCGTGAAACCTTTCACTATCTTAAATGCTTCATGAAGGACGGGAGAAAGGCTAAGTGGAGGCGACGCTCTTGTGAAAAAGAAAAAAGAAGAAGGGAAAAAAGAGAGAGAGAAAGCGTGTATCCAGCAACGTCCTCTTTATAATAGAGCATCTCCAGGAGAGACTTTACACAGAGGATGGTGTATGTGTTTTTCCAATTAGCACAGGCACCACAAAGCAATGTGTGCTAAATTAACGCAGCTGTGAATCAACGTCACATGGTGCATCCATTTTCTTCGCAATAAATCTTGCTTCCGCGCAACCCATTTGTTTGGTTGTTGTTATTCTCCTGAGGGAATCGGGAGAAAAATTAAATCCCGCATTTTTCTTCACGGCTTCCGTCTCCGGCTCTGCCCTGCGCTTAATCAGTAAACTGCACGCTTGCTGGTTTTTTTTCTCTCTCTTCCCCCTGTATGTCAAACCCGTTGCTGTCAATTTACAGCTCTCCCTTACACCCCCCCACCCCCACCCCCCAACCCCACTCTCTCCACACCCCGGTTTCAAATCTCTGCACAGGCTCTCCGAGTTAGAACAGGGAGCACCAAAAAAACAAAAACCCCCAAAAACACGCTGGTCAGGGCTTCCGGGTCATCGAGTCGCCGCTGATTTCACTTCCCGAGCGTTGCGCAGGTTACAGGAAGCGCCGTTGACGTCACCTCATGTCAGCCGCGTCGGTCAGAGCCGGATTATTTTAGCCTTCGTTGTCAGTCAGCCACTTGTCAGAAGCAATACCAGATTAACAACCTTTGCATCCGATATCGTGCCCTTATCACGTCGTCGAAACGTCTCGCAGGGCTTCACAGGATTTACTGTGAAGCGTAGTGACTGTGTATACAGGAGGTGAACCTGGCAGCCAGTTTGCACACAGCAGCGAACGTCTCACTACGAGATTTGTACTACGAAGCGAACGATCGATGGACCGGACACCGTGGACAAACTCCCGTCTCTATTAAAAAGATCTTTAACGCCTCGGTTTAACGACTCATCTGAAGGACGGCGCCTTTGACAATGCAGTGCTCTCTCTCTCTCTCCCCCCAGCACTGCGCTGGAGTGTCAGTTCGGTCTGTGAGGTCAAGAGAGACGTGGTTGGGGGGGGTGGCGGGGGGTTTGAACCCACCACTCCGTGGTTCTGTGAAGAAGCGGGAGCGATTTCCCGCTTTTCCCGAACCCATTCTGAGTTGCGGACAGGCAGGCGAGACGCTTAAAGTTCCAGTGAAGCGCCCGTGGGCCCCACCCGGACTCTTAAAGAGGGGAGGGGAAAACGTCTCTTCCCCCTTCACAGAACAAGACTCCGCTGAATTGCGAAAGGCAGCAGATGGCACTGTGCTGCGGGGCTGAGGAATGGTGATGTGGAAGGAAGGAAAAGTATCCGGGCGCCTATCTCATCTCATCTCCCGAGGCAACTGCTGGTAATCAAAGCACAGAGATGACAAATCTAAATCCAATGTACTGCCGGCTTGCTGCTCCGATTAGTCCTGATGTGAGCTGACAACACTACGAGCCGTAACTCCAGCCGTGCCTGCAGCCAGGAACCAACACGTAGCTTCTTTGGATTTAGTGACCGCGCTGACGACTGACAACGACAACAACAACAAATTACCTTTTGCGCAGCGCCTTTCAGCATCGGGAGGACATCCCAAGGCGCTGGTAATAATCCCTGGATTTGATACGGCGTCTTATCACTTCGTTGCTACGTCTCACAGCGCTTCACAGAATATGTTGTGGGCAAAACACGGCAGCCAATTGCGCACAGCAATGTCCCGCAAACCGTCGTGGATTGAAGGTCCAATTTTATTTTCCCCAGGGATTGTTACCCCCAGAAAGCGATCTGCCGATTGACTAATAACCGGGTTCTTACTCACTGCGAGGTGAACAGAGGTGTGCAGAGTGGAGTAAGGAAACCCGCCTAAGGTTTCTCCCTGCCTGGGAATCAAACCCAGGTCCTCTCACTTGCGAGGCGAATGCACTTACCCACACTACGCTGGGCTGGTGTGCGAGCGCTCACCTTGGTAACGGAATTGGAAGGAGCCTGGGTTGCCGAGCTGGAAGCTCTGGAAGTGAATGGAGACCTGGTTGCTTGGGCTGCGAATCACCTGGCCCTTCATCAAGATGGACTCGTTGGCAAGAACCACCGTCTCGTCTCCGTCCAGCCCTTCGATGGTCAGCATCTCGCCTTCCGACAGGCTGATGTTTTTGACCTGCAAAAAAAAAAGTAAACAACATTTGGAAAAGAAGGGTTATAACAAACAATATTTATCCTTATATTTGACAGAGCACCTTATCACATCGTTGAGTCGTCTCAAAGCGCTTCACAGAATACACTGTAAAATTAATTGACTATGTATTTTGTGGGCGAAACGCAACAGCCAATTGCTCACAGCTGTATTTTCGACTCCCCCCAACACTGCACTGGATGGTCAGGCAAGGCAATCAGGCTCAAAGTCGCTGACGTGGGGGGTCTTGAATATGCGACCTTTTGACTCAGAGGCGAGAGTGCTGACGAATGAGCCACCTTTTTAAGGCACCCGAAATCTACAAAAGTAAAATCCTATCGCTGTATTTATTGGGAATTTCCTTGTGATTCTGTTCGTTCAGTTTCATTTCCCGACCCTCCGCTTAAAAGTGCGTAAACCGTGCGACTTTGCACCGAGCGCGCTGTGGAGATGAAGAGGTTGACTCCATTTCGGCTTTACCCAAGGCTTTAGCTCTCTGTTATCTGACCTTTCTTCAAAAGAAGATCGCTTCCTGGCTGCCTAGTCTGTCATTTATAAATCCTCTCTGCTGAATCAGAAATACAGGAGCTGTAAATGATATGCATAAATATGCCCCATTGTATTTCAAACACATTTGAATCTCTGACATTTAAGTACCTTGTCGGCACCCGGGGCAGTCTAGTTATTTGAAAAAGTGTCTCATGCTTTAACAGTATTACGACTGATAATAATCCTTTCACGTCAGGAGGACGTCTCAAAGCGCTGCACGGGTTGTACTGTGCAGTGTAGCCGCTGTGCATGTTTGTGGGTGAACACAGCAGGCAACCGGCACACAGCAACGACGTTCACGCAAGCAGCCTTGAAAAGAAGTTCCAAATTTTAACTGGGGGATTGTTGGCCAGGACACCGGGAGAGAGAAACTGGGATTGTTAATGTCCACTTGAACAGGTTGATTTAGCTTCTCATCCAAAAGATGGCACCTTCCGACAAAGCAACACTCCCCCCAGGGATGCATTGGATTGTCAGCCAAGACGTTGCGAGTTCAAGTCCTGACGTGGGACTTGAACCCACAACCTTACGGCTGTTAACTGAGCCAGGCTGACACATTTCACACGCACTCGGATTCCACTTCATACAAGAGGCACGCGGACTTTACGCCGCGGATAAAATGGGTCGCCCACTTCGCGGCTGTTTGTGGTAGCATTGCCACTTGCAAACCGACGTCTGTGTTCGCTTGCAAAATACACAGTCACTACTCTTTGCAGGATATCACTGTGAAGCGCAACGAGGCGTTTTCAGGATGTGGTAAGTGAAAGGGCTATTATCACTTATCATAACCAGATCCACAGAAATTGAAAGAGTGTCCAGTATTTGGGAAAATTCCGGACAGAATTCTGGAGGGAATTCAGGGAATAGAAATTCTAAGCTGTTGGCCCTTTTTTATTCCATATTTCTTTTAAAAAATCGTAAGAAAAAATAAAAGAAGGGAGAAAAAGACTTTAATCGGACGAATATTCTATTTGCTGACTCCCACCCCCCACACTCCCCCACCCAACACCCGCCGCCCAAAATACAATTTTCCGAGACGATAAAAAGATAGTTTCAAAGAAATGAAAGCTTCAAAAATAAAGAGACGACGCAAACTCTTTGAAATTCATGATGTGCTCTTCGCTTTATCAGAAATATTCCATTATCTTTAATTATATATCTTCGGGAAACTATGTGCTTTCGAAAATGAAATGTTTCACAATTCCGAGATTTCATTTCCAGTTTAGTACTTCTGGGCACTTTCCATTGTGATACATTTTTGAAAGCGCCCTTTTCTCTCGACGTACTGCGAGAATGCTATCACCAATCTGCATTTCCAATTACGAAATGCATTCAAATCTACTAATTTCAGATATAAACGCTCGAATTGCCCTACTTGGAAAGGGAAAGGAGGTTCTTTCTCCCCTGGTGTTGGTTTCCTGTCCATCCCACCCCCCACCCCCCACCTCTCATCGGCAGGTAACAGTAATTTGCAAATAGTTAGGTTAATGGTTCGGTATAGTCCTGGGCTGTTTTTCCTCCCCTAGTCCTCCTAGTTCAAAATAAGGTGGACAAATTGAGCGGGCAAAGCTCATAAAATGAACAAAATAGGCCACAGCTGTAAGTCACACGACACATTATCTCACTAATTGTGAGGGCGAAAGACAATTAGCGAGCAGATTAATTGATAGTAAACGGTTTGCTGCTCAGAATAACACTGACAGGGACTTGGGACCAGCCGGCCCAGCGATTGTAATCATAAATAATAACAATCATCCTTGCATTTGACACAGCGGTTTCAAGTCAGGAGGATGTGTCAAAGCCATTCACAGGATTCACTGTAAAGTGCAGTGACTGTGTATATTATTAAAAATAATAATCCTTTAATCCTCGTATTTGGTAGAGTGCTTTTGTGTCAGGAGGATATACTGTGAAGTGGAGTGATTGTGCGTTTGTAGGCTAAACGCGACAGCCCGAGTTGTTGGGCAGGACACTGGGACAAACTCCATTTGCTTTTTAAGATCTTTGACATCCACCTGAACAGGCATAGACGGGACCTTGTTTTAACATCTCATCCGATTGACGGCACCTCTGACAATGCAGCGTTCCTCCACACAGCATTGTATTGGTGCGGGGGGGGTGGGGGGGGAGGATCTAAAAACAGCCAGGATACATGGGGAGAAACAGACATAAGATATTCACGGAAAACTTCACACAGTCTGTATTTATATGGAATATAATCACCAGTTTTGCTCTCATTTTCAAGCTTTGATGATAAATAATGCATATTAGCACTTAAAAGCCTTCAAAAGGCACCACCAGTGGTGGAGGGGGTGGGGGGAGTGTTGAACGAGGGCTGATGGATAGACAGGCTGACAAGTGCGAGCGTTTCATATCTAATGCAAGGACGACCTTGATGTGACATTCAGACCCAACGCTTTTCATTTTCTCTACATCAAAAATTGATTTGTAATTGCCTCGCTCGCGATCAAAAGCAGAGCCACTCCGAACTCCTTAAAATGGTAAAACTCTTAAAAATCCATCTCGTTAGATACTTGGGAAGGTGGGGTGGAGAGAAGGGAGATTCTCTTACTAAATGTACCTGTTTTTGGAGAAAAGACACTCCTTATTGTCTGCTGGTTAGTGGTAGTTCATATTATTAATAATAATAATAATAATAATAATAACCCTTGCGTTTGGTAAACCTTCTTTCACGGTGGGAGGATGTCCCAAAGTGTTTAGAGGGATTTACTGTGAGGCGGAGTGACTGTGTTTGTAGGCGAACGTGGCAGCCCAATTGCGCACTACAGCGTACCCTTAACGGCCACTCGCTTGCTAATTACCCTCTGGGTAAAGAAATACTTCCTGGTGTCCATCTCTTTGCAACTCTAAACCCTCTTGATCTACTGTCTGGTCTAAAATGTTAAAGTCCTTTTTTAAAAGGGTTTCCCCCCTCCAAACTGCGCCACCCCCACCCCCCCCACCCCACCCCACTTTCAAGACTGAGCTCAAGAACCGGATTGGAAACAGAGTTTGCAAACCCGAAGTGGGTAATCAATAACTGAAACAAGGCGCCAAGAAGGGTGGTTGAGGCCAGGGCACTGGGACTCATTTAAAAAGCAAGCTTGATGCTGTGACGGGGAGGGCGAGGGGTGATGGAAGGGAGAGAGACGTTAGGGGCCGCACGTTTTGGAGGGATGTGTTCAGATGGGTCGAAGGTCCTCCACGACTGTTTGTGCAACACTACTGCGCGCAATCGGCTGCCGCGTTTCGTCCACAAGACACACAGTCCAATTCACGTGACAGCGTATCCTGTGAAGCGCTTCGAGACGTCTCGAAGACGCGATAAAGCGCTGTATCAAATGCGAGGATTCTTCTTCTTCCTCTGAACCGACCTTCGCGGGAACCTGCGATCTACCCCCCGAGCTGTGAAGACGCTCTCGTGAACTGCGGAAATCGGCGGCGCCTGCGGCTTTCCATTCAGCAGAATAAAGTGTCGCCGTTAAATGCTTCCCCGCTCGTCAGCGGAATAAAGACTTTAAGAATAAAAACGAAAGATTACAGCCCCAAAAAAAAAAAATCTCATCCCTAATTGTACTCCATCAACACAGACTGCCAGCAGAACCCCAACTCCTCTGGGATTGCTGCGTGCAGAGGATGGAGTTTTGACTATTAATTAAACTGTGTAATTAAGGAAGACTAGGAGTAAATGATGTAGTACCAGCAACATCTGTTAGACAAAGACATTTGGGGCTTGAAGAAGGGAAGGCAGGGGAGAGGCTGCGGCAACCAATTTAAATGCTGAGGTCAGGGATGGAAATGCCAGGTTTCTAAAATTAAGGACTCCAGCGCAGATGGTGAGATGCTATCACTTAGCCTCTCCGGCTCACTCTGCTGATTAGCGCAGCGAGGGGTGGCGTGCCGTTGACCTTCCGAGTGCGAGTGACAAGATTTCCCATCATATTTTACAATTAAATTAATTGGACTCGCAACGCCTCGCGACGACGGGCCTCTTGCTCGAAGATCGGCCCCGTCTGTGACGAGCGGGAGAGTCTGAGAGGTATGCCATCTCAGCACCACCCGCCCACACGCAGATATATACACAAATGTGTACACGCGCGCACACGCGCGCGCGGGCGCGGACGGTCACGCGCGCACACAAGGCATGCACACAGACACGGACACACATGCCCCCCGCACATGCACACACGCCCGCGTACACACGCACGGACGGAAGGACCCGCCCGCACCCACACGTGTACACGCACGCACTCAACAACAACAACTTGGATTTATATAGCGCCCTCCACGCCGGACGGCGTCTTAGAGCGCTTCACAGTAATGGATCCCGGGGCCGAGCCAGGGGGAGGGGGCGGAAGGTGACCAAAGGCGCGGTCGAAAAGAAAGGTCTTCAGCCGAGACCTGAAAATAGGAAGAGAGGGGAGGGGACGAGGCAAAGGGAGTGAGGAAGGCAGTTCCAGAGCCTCGAGGTGTAGTGGCTGAAGGTACGGGCGCCGATGGTGGAGCAGAGGATTCGGGACAAGGAGGAGGCCAGACCCGGTGGAGTGAAGGCAATGGGCACTGTTGTGAGGAGAGAGGAGGTCAGAGAGGTCAGGGGGTGCAGAGGAGTGGAGGGATTTGAAGACAAGGGTGAGGATCTTGAAGTCTATCCTCTCTGGGACAGGCAGCCAGTGCAGTCTGGCAAGGACTGGGGTAATTGGGGAACGGAGTTTGGTGCAGGTAAGAATGCGGGCGGCAGGGTTTTGAATAATCTAGATTTTATGGATGGTAGTGGAGGGGAGGCTGGGGAGGAGGGCATTTGAATAGTCCAGCCGAGAGGCGACAAAGGCATGGACCAGGGTTTCAGAGTCTTTCGGAGTGAGGTATTAGTGGAGACGCGCAATGCTTCGGAGGTGGAAGAAAGCGGTGCTGGTGACGGACCGGATGTGGAGGAGGAAGGATAATTGGAGGTCAAACCTGACGCCTAGTTTGCATACGGGTTTGGAGAGTTTTAGGGGGAAGTCGTGTAGGTGGAGGAGGTGAGAACCGCGTGATTTTAGACGTTGATGAGAGCCAAAGAGTGTGGTTTCCATCTTGTCAATGTTCAGTTGAAGGAAATTCGCGCTCATCCGGCTCCTGAGGTCTGACAGGCAGCCTGACAGAACATCAGGGGACTGGGGGGTCGCAAAGTGAGGTGGAAAAATAGAGTTGGGTGTCGTCCACATACATGTGGAAGTGTACCCCATGTCTGCGGATGACATCCCCAAGAGGGACCATGTAGAGTATGGACTAAACGCTGTGATGGGAAGCAATATAGCCAGGAACCTAAATTACCAAAAAGGTTGGTGATTTGTTTTTAACCTGGTAGAATTATTTTAGTAGGATTGCTTCTTGGGCCTATTTAAATCCACAGAACCCCTTAACTTGTGGAGGATAATTCCCCGGTTCTCTTGCCATTAGCTGGTTCCAAGTTATGTAAGGAGGTTCTGAATCCACCACAAGGGGTGGGCTGTAATGGCAGAAAAAGCTTATTAAAATATTTGTATTATAATCCACTGATATATTCAGAACATAAACTGATTAAATATTTATATGAGGAAGCACACTGTCTCTCTCTCTCTCGCTCTCACGAGAACGTCTAAAAACATTTCTGGGCAAGAAAGCTCAATGAGAGTTCAAGATTTTTTTTTAAGAAAGTAAATTTATACCCTCTACCCCCCCCACCCTTCCCCCCCGGATCAAGACTGGAAGGTGGGGATGGAGGGGCGAGGCTGATTGCCACCCTGAAGCTGGCAAAGAAAGAGAAGTACACCTGAGTGGATTAAGACACACTAATGGATTCATCTGCGACTATCGTTTTGGGTGGTGGGGGGTGATTGGGGGAAAGGTAAGATGAGTCTCTTTGGAGCTGAAATGGCTCCGATGTGACCTGCTTACCATGGGATAGCAGAAACAAGTCTTTCTCTCTTTCTTTCTCCCTCTCTCTCGGTAGTCCAGTATTCCTTTGTGGAGTTCCGTAACATCATAGTTAGCACGGTTGCCTCGCAAGCTAGAGGATGCGGGTTCGATTCCCGGGTGGGGCAAAACCTCAGGTAAGTTTCCTTACTCGACACGCCTCTGTCTATGTGAAAGTAAGTAGGAACCTGGTTGTCAATAGATGGGTGGATCGCTTTCACTCACAGTGAATAATAATAATAATAATGTTAATAATCCTTGCAGTTGACACAGTGCCTTATCACGTCATTGAAACACCTCAGGGCGCTTTGCAGGAATGACTGAAGTATAGTGACGGTGTATTCTGTAGTCGGACGGGGCAGACAGTTTGAGTGCAGCGGTGCCCCACAAACAGCCGTGAAATGAATGTCCCATTACTCTAAGGCACAGAGCGCCGGCTCGTCAACACACTAAGCTTTGGAGCACATCTGTTGTGCAGTATGAAAAGGGCTTCAGTAGTTCCGTGATGGCATGTCATTGTCATTTAGTATCAGGCTGCTTCCCGATGACACAAAATAATGAGCATTTTAGGAGCTGGGGGACGGATAATCCGAGAATAAGGGCTCCGCTTTGCATGTAATAACAATGCTAATCACTGCCTATCCCAGGTCAGTAAACAACATTGCTGTTCTGTCTACGTGTCCGTGTCTCTCAACGTCGCAACTCATCGGACAGCAGCAAAATGACTTCAAAATGACCCTGTTAAGCGCTCTGAGACGCCACCCTGCGTGGAGGGCACTATATAACTACAAGTTGTTGTTGGGCTTTGCAAATAAAGGATGATAAAATGCAGGCAACGGTGGGTGGTGGGGGGGGGGGGGGGGGGGGGGGGGGGGGGGGGGAGGAGGTGGAGGAATGCGCGATTTCACATCAGACACATGCGAGTTCGCCTACGAAATACTAAGGAGAAGATGTTTTATCCGCGTTTTAAAAAAAAACCTCCCATAAAAACCTGAGTTGATAAGAAGACATTTCCGTTCATTTAAACTGGGCACCAGTGAACCGGGTAATCGAGCAGCTGTTTCTCGGATGCTTACACGTTTGTTATGTGATGTTGGGCAATGACCCATCTCCAATTAGCGGAGTCACTGAACCAAACTGAGGTTACAGGAATTGCAATGTTCCACCGCCATCAATCTGATTACAGCCAGCATGCTTCACATCCAACCTGCGCTTGGAGGCAACACACCGTTGGGAATCCTTATCGCCTCATCGAGACGTCTCAAAGCCCTTCGTAGGATCTTATCAGAATAATCCTTGCATTTGGTTCAGCGCCTTATTACCTCGTTGAGACGTCTCAAAGGGTTTCACAGAGCAAGTGGATAATAGGAGTATATTTTGTGGGCGAAACTTTACAGGATTTTACTGTCAAATGCAGCGACTGGGTGTTTTGTAGGTCAGTGTTGGGCAACAGACATCGCTGAACAGCCAGAAGTGTGGCTAAGTTTTAGCCAAATGCACTTATTACAGTATATAGTTTGGGACATGACATTTGTAAGCAACTGCCAGGATGGTGGAAGGCAAATTGGATGGACCTTGGTCTTTTTTCGTCTAGCAATGCTATGTTCGCATGTTCTGATGCACTCATTTCAGTAGAAAACTCCTTACGTACACAATATAAATAAATGTACGTTGCTTGTATGTTTACTTAAGAAAACACACAGTCACTGCTTTAACATGAATAGAGTTGATTGAGTTTGTGAGCCTTTAGTTCCGCAGATGGAGAATGCTCTGTGCGCAAATTGGCTGCCTACAATACACAGTCACTTCACTTCACGGCCTTTACCTGGGAAGTACTTTTGGAGACCTTGAGAGCCCATATCAAACGCAAGGATTATTATATGAAATTATAATAGGTTTTAATTAGGTTATTTTGCCAACTCAATTTTGGAAACTGAAAAATGCAGAAATGAACATTGTTATATTTGCAGATCTGCAGATTGTCTTTCGCCTTATTACAAAGTCTCTTAGATCTTTGCTCAAATAATTAATTGATTAGATCTGGTGCTATTTTTGCACTCAAAACACCTCCTATTGGGAGCCGGGACCATGAGTTGAATGGAAACCATCGAATGCTTCAACATGACTTTCAGAACGGCACGGATTCAAGCGAAGCCATTCAATCACAAACTAATGTCACTTCGTTGTGGGCGAAACTGTACAAGATTTTACTGTCAAATGCAGTGACTGTGTGTTTTGTTGGTCAGTGTTGGGCAACAGACATCGCTGAACAGCCAGACATGTGGCTAACTTTTAGCTGAATGCTCTCCCTGTCACTCACTGCACCACAAAAGATTAAATCCTTACGAAGCGCACACAGGACGAATTTCACCCAGGTCTCGACTTAAGACCTTTTGCTTAGTTTATCTGGAATGTGCAAATTTTGTACAATTCCTCAATTCATTCTTTTGAATCATGCCACAGGATCTTCGACGTCTAACAACAACAACAACAAATTGCATTCATGTAGTGTCTTTTATGTTAGGAGGATGTCCCAAGGCTTTAGGCAGTGATTGCACCTGAGCTGGGGGTTGGAATCAAGAGTGGTGGAGGGCAGGTGGGAGTGGAGGTGGGAAGTTGAGGAAGATCTTGAGATGGGCCTTGGCGCAGACAAGGAGGGGATGAAGTGGAGTGGTTCTGGGATGGAGTTCCAGATGGTGGGGGCAGAAAGGCTGAAGGTCCGACTGCCGATAGTGGAGGAGGCCGGCCGGAGGACACGGAGCAGTTTGGTGAAGTTTTGGTAGGTCGCAGAGGCAGGGAGGAGCAAGGCCGTGGAGGGAGGGGGAAAAGTGAACCCACCCACGACCTTCTGACTCCGAGGCAAGTTGGAGGCGTTCCCCGCATCAATGTGCGGCAGCGGATGCAACTTAACGACGTGATAAGGCGCTGTATCAAATGCAAGGAATCTTATTATAACTTCTGCCACACCAATAAGAGGACCCAGCTAGTCGGAAGCAATTAAACGGAGGAGAGACAGTCAGAGATGAGAGATACAATTTTTAATACTCCAGCAAAACTGGTCACATTAATCATTAACCTGACTTAGACGCAACACGTTCGCTCTGAAGATCTCAGCACACTAATAATTAATACCTTTAGTCTTAAAAGGAATGTGTTTGATGTGTGCAGGATTTGTGAACTTCAGAGTTGCATATAAATGGAAGATTTGTAGTGAGAGGAACAATAAAGGAATCCAGGCACGATGGGATTCGGATAAATCAGTGGGAGCGTGCGGATGAGCCGGGGAAACTTGGTGTCGATGTGTGTGATTGAAAATGAAAATCCAATTAAAAGAAATGAACCAGATGAAAAGGGAAACGAAGGAGAACAACAGAGAAAAGACGCTGCGTGCAAATGGGTGGGGGGTGTGGGAAGAGCTTTCATGTCAATTTTAGGAGTCGGTGGATTAAAATAATAATTGAATCATTTGGGCTCACGGTATATCCAACAATAACGACAATAGCAAGAGCCACTTGCTCTTACTTGCTGGACCCATTCACATTTTCAAGACGCAGGTGGATAGATATCTGTTAGGTCAGGGTATTAAGGGATATGGGGCAACGGCAGATAACTGGACTTGAGTTACAGGTCAGCCAAGATCTTACAAAATGGGGGGAATAGGCTTGAGGGGCTGAATGGCCTTCTCCTGTGTCTATGTTTCTAGACAGAGCCCTCCCTTCACGTAGGATAGCGTCTCGGAGCGCTGCATAGTAGTGGGTTTGGATGCTGAGCAAGCAAGTGGGGTGGTGGGGGCGGGGAAGGGGTCATAGATGGAGCCGAAGAGGAAAGTCTTCCCTAACGTGGGATTTAAAGGTAGATAACGAGGGTGTGGGGGTAAGGGCAGGCGGATGAACTGGGGCAGGGAGTTACAGAAGTTAGGCTTTGAGCTTCGTCTCGGCACCAGAAGGGAGCAGGTCTCATCGACCCGTCCACTCAGTGGTGCGGAGTGTTCCATCTCCGTCCTGCTCTGTTGTTTTAAGCTCGGCACACGGAACTGACACCCCCTCCTCCCCCGCCCCACCCATCACCCCCTCACCCCACCCCAGGTTTGGGACTGAACCAGAGTTATTCCCACCAATATTGTGGGGATAGGAGAGCCATCAGCATTTTCAAAAGGGGTAGGATTTGATAAATAATAATAATCCTCGTATTTGGTGCAGTATGACGCCTTTTGCGTTGAGAGGACGCCTCAAAGCGCTTCCCAGGGCTTTACTGTGAGGTGCAGTGACTGTGTGTTTTGTGGGCAGCACTCCTTGGCTAAAGCATCTGCGCTTTGCTGGAGATTAAAGTGAATCAGAGCATGGAAGTGCAGTGCTGGTAACTGCTGACAGCTGATCCAGTCAGTCAATTTGAATGAAACCCCAGGAATTGTCTGTCGAGCTCCCCTTTCATCGTCTCTTCAAACAGTGTCTGGTTTTACTGTGGGATGATCGCAACAAAATTTTCTACGCAGCTATACAAAACAGGTAAGCATGAGTGACAACAGGGCTTGTGTAAGTAACTCGTACACAACAAGAACTGCAACAACTTGCATTTATATAACGCCCTTCACACAGGGTAGCGTCCCAGAGCGCTTTATAAATACTGCGAGCAAAAGCCCAAGGATGTTACGGGGGAGGAAGCATTCCCCATTCGACAATGTTACCCAACATAACCCGATACGGTCCTCCGAATGAGACGCAAAACTGTGGTCACCTCTGCCTGTCCGGATCACATGGCTCTGTTCGAAAAGAGAAGGGAGTTTTTCTCTCCCGGTGTCCAGGCCCCCAAATAAAAAAAAAAATCGGTCACTCGCTCCATGGCTGTTTGTGGGATATTGCCGTGTGCCACCGGCTGCCGCGTTTCAGTCACAAATTACCCAGTCAATCCACTTTACAGTCCAGTATATCCTGCGAAGCGCTTTAGAGATGTCTCAACCACATGATAACAACCCTTCCATTTGGTACGGGGCCTTATCACACTGTCGAGATGTCTCAAAAGCGCCTCACGGGATTTACCGCGCAGTGGAGTGATTGTGTACCTGTGGGCGAAACGCACAGCCAATTTGCACCACAACGGTGTCGAGCAAACAAGCCGTTAACCTGGGAGCCAGGAAAAGCTCTCTCCACCTTCCAGCTGAAGAACGGGTGGGTAAGACCATAGAACGTCTCTAACCAGAGGGACAACATCTCCGACGATGCAAATTTCCATTGTTTCTTTCTAAAATTGCTCTTTCAGCCACTACGCCCCAAAGTTCTGGAACTCTCCCTCTATCCCTCCACCTTGAGCCCTTCCTTCCCCGTATGCAGGTCGTGCCTTAAGACCTTCCCTTTCGACCTACGTGCGAGTTGTTGTTGTAGTCGTCGTTGCAATTGACTTCACTCAGCCAGAAGTCCTGCGTCGATCGCTCTCACTTACGTGCGCGGGGAAAATAAATCAAATGCATTCAACCACACTGTTCGTTCGTCTCAAATCGGGAACGCTGATAAAATCCACAACAGGGGGCAGTGACAACCAATGCTGTGTACCACAGTAACAGCCCAACTTCATCACACACACCAGTTAAGAGATGCTCCTCATGCATGGAATAAATTGCGTCTCCCACTGTTCCCAATTATACATCATATCACAAATATTTTTTTTTAAACCAGTCGAACAAATAAGTTGCGAAACACTGAGGCTGACAATCTGCCCGTTCTGCTGCTACGTTCCGTTCTGTCGATACCTTATGGGATTTCATAAAAGATCCTATTCCACGTGTTCTTTTCACCCCCCAAATTGGTCACCTATCTGCCCACGAAAATCTTCGACCCACGGAAATTCACAATGGCTTACGTTTACCCAGAACCTGCACGCAAGGGTGTGGGTGCAAGGGTGTGGGTTTCGGAGAGCTGATCGATGGCAGAGTTTGACACCGAGCCAGGAAGACTGGCTGTTGCGTTTCGCCCGCAAAATACACAGTCGATTCACTCCACGGTATATTCTGCGAATTGCTTTGACCCGTCTCGTAGACGTGCTAAGGCGGCGCTGTATCAGATGCAAGGGTTCTTATTAACATTCTTCTTATCTCAAATCGTTGAAATGCAAGTGATTGTGGATTCAAAAATATTTTTTTTCGCTCCAGGCAAAGCATTGATGTTAATGCAGAGCGAGCTCGTAAAGCGGAACTGTTAGCATCACTGATGGCTCTGCTAAAATGGAACCCCATTTGCCCTAATAAAAGATAATTTACAGGAGGCGGCAATCGGTTGTCATTAGAAAAAAAAATCTAATAAATAAGCAATTGACCTTCTTACACTGACGAGGCATAATGCAATTAGTGTCCCGAGGTGTAAATCAGAAGTGAAGGCAATTCACTTCCAATGCGTTGAAGCTGCTCCAGCAAATCATGCTGGAAGATATTTTGGTTGACTTGCCAATATGACAGATAACCCTGAGAAAAAGTGACATTTCCATTTAACTGTGCCTCTTTGGAAAACAGGTTCGGAGATTCGCTTCACGGGCGTGCGGGTGCTTTGTGGGGAAATGTTATTTTTTCAGCTGATGGTTTGAATTTACAGACTGCTCGCATATGATCACTCAAGGTAATTAAAGTTCCCACCGCCTCGCTCCTTTCCCCCCTCACCCCTTCTCCCTCCCTCCCACGAGACCTTTCTTTTACAACTGCTTTTGTGTGCAGCAACCTCATGTAAAAATAGACATAAAATTGAATGACTGATTTTGCCCTCCCTGCCCTCCACCCCTCCTGATACCAACCTCCAGCTCGAGTCCAAATCCCTGACTGCCCCAGCGCCTTGGGACGTCCTCCCAACGTGAAAGGCATGGTACAAAATGTAATTTGTTGTTGTTGTTATCTGGATACCGGGGAAGAGAATCTCCCTTCTCCTTTCGAATAGCAGGATATCAAGTTCACATCAACCAATGCTCTGCACCAATATAAATTTTCCCAACCTCCACCCTTGCATTTGAACCGGCGCCTTTCACATGCATACCTTGTAGGACGTTGGCTTAAAGTCCCTTCGGAAGGGAGCAGGACAATACTTAAAACAGCTCTTTCAAAGTCAGAGCAGTCCTGTGCTGTGTGTGTGTGTGTGTAGTAAAAAAAAACCCCAGCAAATAACCTTAAGAGGACTCGCATTGAAAACCAGAATAGATTACTGAAAGTATTCACAGTGCTATGATCTCCAGAATATCTCAACAAAAGGGACTGCGATGTGTAAATGATTCTTAGTGGCATTTTATCTGTGCAAAGAAACGGAACAAAACCTCCGAGGCTCCTTGTTGCACTGCTGCGTTGTTGCGTGACCCATTTACACGCAGGTAAGAGAGATTTGGTTAAATGTCACGTAAGCCATATCTTGCCGGAGCCGTGATCTGTCACAGCTGCTGGCGTCTGCAATCTGTCGAGAGTTATTTTGAGCGTGAGCAGGAGCTGCTCACAAACCTCCCCACAAACAAACAGCCGAGTTTCCAACAACACAGACGCTGGGCACCTCATCTCAATTTGCCCGGTTGAAAGTCTCGTTCCAGTTTCACCTTCTGCCCCAGTCAACACCTCTCCGCACACTGCGTTTAGCTCTCGCTGCAAACTGGCTGTCCTTTCCTCTACCCCACCCACCCCACCTCCCTCCCTGTCTTTAAGTCCCACCTTAAGACTACCCTGTATCAAGGGATATGGAGCAAAGGTGGATAAATGGACTTGCGGTCCAGATCAGCCATGATCTAGTAGAATGGCGGAACAGGTTCGATGGGCTGAATGGCCCCTCCTGTTCCTATAATAATAATCCTTGGATCAGATATAGCATCTTATCAAGTCGCTGATTTGTCTCAAAGCGCTTCATGGTAAAACACTTTGTATTTAAAGGGCGAAACGTGTTGTGTTCCCGTGTTACTAGGTTCCCTCCTCCCTCCTCATGTTCAAAGCCCAACTGAAGACATATTTCTTTGACTGCGCTTTCAGCCATAACCACCCCCCCACCCCCACCCCAGCCTCACGCACTCCCTTTAGCGCCAACCTAATAAAAGACGCTGAATCAAATGTAAGGATTATTACTCTTGTTATTTCTAATTTGAAGTGCTTGCCTCTACTCTGGAGGCCCCCTTTTAATTGCCGAGAGATTTGTTCATTATATATTCAACTTTTATAGCCTATGTGGGGCGTCCGCAGGAAAGATTAATTAATCCTCTTCACTGAAGAGAGTTTGGGATTCAGCGCTGAATACTGATGAGAACACTGATTTTTTTGTGCAAAAACTGTGCGTAACCACAGACAAGTCGTAATCTAATTCTAATCCTCGCGTTTGATACAGCGCCTTAGCACGGCATTGAAGCATTTCAAAGCGTTTCACAAGTTTTTACTGTGAAGTGCAGAGACTGTGTATTTTGTAGGCAGGCAAGCATCAGCCAATTTGCGTGGAGCGGACGATTTTGTTGGAGGGGGCGGGGTGGGGGGAGGGGGAGCGGGGGTGGTGGAGGGGGAGAATTGTCAGCTGGGACACCAGGAGAGAGAAGCTTCCTTCTTTCGAATAGCCCTGGAGTTTTGACGTCCGTGGCTTATTGCACTCGGGAAACGTGTTAGGGGAAAACGCAGGAGAATCTGAAACGGGCAAAAGTACCAGATGCCAGCCTCCCAGGACGTCCAAGGACAAACCGGCTGCCACGTTTGCCTTCAAACGCACAGTGACTACAGAAATTTTGCAAAGCACTGCATGATTTATAATGTCCACCCCAACAGGTGAACAGACAGGGAGCTCGGTTTCGTCCAACAGATGGCACCTCCAACGATGCAGCACGTCCCGAACCCTCCCAACCCCCACCCCAACTACCCCCCCCAGCACTGCGCTGGAACCTCAGCCTGGAACAGTGAGCTGGTCAGGTAGTTTCTCTTACAAACTGAGCAAACACAGGATATCGCAAGGCACTGACCTGAAGCTCCACTCCGTAGCCTGTGTAGACGATGATGCTGTAGGTACAATCCAGATTGGTGTAGAGCAGGTGACTGGGGTATTCTGGCGACTCAATGTGACCCTCCTGGTCCGTGAAATTTAAACTGCAAGGGACTGTGAAGGAAAACAGGCAAATGATGTAACAAACTCTGCGAAAGGCATCGGCCGAGCTCTCCCTTGATCCCATTTTATTCTTTTTTGCAGAGAGTTGAGTCCTCGGCAAGAGTTTGCTTTGCGGATCAATAAAGAACCTGATCCCCACTGACTGCAATTGATTTGCTGGTGTGTGACCCTCGCTGAGACAAATCTGCCCTGGGGTCAGGCTGTTTCGAGTCCGCAGCTTATTGCCTCTCTCCCCCCCCAAACCCCTCCCCACCCACCCCCCACTCATAAAACTCGAGGAGGAAAAAAATCCCATCGGAGAATCCAAGAAGCCACCCCATAACATCGAATGCCAGCCTTCCAGGAAACCCAAGGCCAAATTGGCTGCCACGTTGGTCTTCAAATGCACAGTCACTACACTTTGCAGCAACTTTGTGAAGCACTTGGAGACCTTCGCGGGATTTACACACGGTGAAGGGTACTCGGGAGGGAGACTCCCACACAAACGATCAAGTTCGACCAGAGGATTGTTGGGGAGGAACATCCTTCTTTGTCTCTTTGTTTGAAAAATGCTCGTAGGGCATTCAACCTGGGTTTTATCGTCTCACCTGAAGGACTGCACATGCGATAATACAAACTCCCCCCCAAAACCCCAACCCCCGGGGCATTGTGGCATCAGCTAAACAGACATTTCGGATTGAAAGCAGCCTTGACCTCTGCAGTTTTAACCCCGGGATAATATTATGCGGAATTCATAAAAGGCAGTTAATCCAAGTTCAGAGATTTATTCTGTCGGCTCGCCCTGGTTTCTCGTTCTGTGAGCTTCTTAACCGTTTAGAGAAACCGAGGCTGGAAGAAGAAGTTAAGATATTTGAACTCAACGATTATGTTTTCTTGTTTGCCTTCAGGTCAATTTCTTTTTCTTTTAAATAAATGATCAGTTGCATTAAAATGTTCCGCACCCCTCTCTCTGACACACTCACGAACACATGCACATACACACGCTCGCACACAAATACTTGGAACGAATCCTTTTAAATGTGGAGGGGTGTTGGGGAATTAAAAATGGTTGAAAAATTGCAGCTAAGGGGAATTTTAATTGGCTTCACCGAATTCACAACGGATTGGAAACGAAACGCGTTATGTGTCAAAAACTGAGAAAAACGTTTAGACAACCTGACTATTTGAACAAAAATATTCCACTAGGTTGTCCCTTCACCCCATTCTGCCAATCCACCATCCCCCAATGTACTCCTGTCTCCTGAAATGATTGACATTGTCACGTGCCATCCATTGACTCGCTTAACGACCCTGTGCACATTGCAGCTACATCTGAATCCTCTCGTCAGCTACACCCAAACAAAGCCCTCAAAGGGTATTCGATGTTGCACTTGCGGTCGGCCGGCAAAGCACAGTCACTCCACTGTTCAGCAATCCAAGAGAAGCGCTTCAGAGGTGTCTTGACGTGACAGGCGCTGAATCACACGCAAGGGCTTATATTTAAAGACAGTGCGAGGTTATAATATTAATCATAATCCTTGCATTTGATATAGCGCCTCATCACGCCATTGAGAGGCCTCAAAGCGCTTCACAGAATATACGGTAAAACGGATAGGCTGTGTATTTTGTCAGCCGATTGAGGACAGCAGTGCCTTGCGAACAGTCGCTGATTGAGTCACCCAAATTTTTAAACAAATATTATCATTATTATTACAATGAGAGATAAATCTCTGTTGTTACATGCGCTTCTTTTCCCTGACCCAGGCACCTACTCAAAAGCTAGCATTCAGAGCCTGTCTTCCTTCGGATCTCTGCACAATATTCGCAAATGAGGCCTTTACCTCCCACATACATCGTTAGGGTCAGGATAAATTGCAGCGTACAAGGAACAAATTGCAGTGTAATAAAGTGAAAAACAGATGAGACTTTGAAGCAAACCCGATTGGAAGAGACTTCCTCTGGCTGTTTGTAGGAAAGGGCCATTATTTTAATTCATCTGCCGCCAACACCATCACACAGCAGTGGCACTCTCTCAAATAATTCAGTTGGTGTTAACAACGGCCATTTCCACTGCAGAGATTGTTCAGCCAACATTTTCCCAAATCCTTGATAACTGGTGCTGGGAAACGGGTTCAATTGCGCCACAAAGTGACTCACTACCATCACGACCGGCTGTTTTTCGCCCGAAAGCGAGGACTCTAGAGGTGCACATGTTTGCTTCAGTGGAGTGGAGCTACGATGTGAGTTAGTGGTCGGCGCAAGCGAGCGGTCACTCAATCCACGACTGTTTGGGGGACACACAGTTTAAACCTTGACACTTAGTTCCTACCCCCCTTCCCCCCCCCAGCCCCCACGTCGCCAAGCAGCCGTGTGTCGGCAGACACGTCCTCCTGACGTGAAAGGCGCTTTACAAGCCTTAATTTGCTGTGGTTGTTACCTGGAGTCTGCACGGTGGTGATGATGGTGGTGGTGATGATGGTGGTGGTGGTGGTCTCCTCGTCGGCTTCAACGGCAAACGCCGCCGCCATCGTCGTTTCCGGGGGCGACGTGTCAGCGCGGCCCGTGCCAGGCCCCTGCATTTGCAGCATTCCCGCCGTGCCGGCCGTCGTTACGGTGGCGCCGGGGGTGGGGGCGTGGTCAGCCAGGGCGGTGGTGGCCACCTGCGGGTCGGGGTTGCCGCGGGTGCCAGTCTTGGTGACCGGGAGCTTGGTGCCAGGCTCGGTGCGGGCCAAGGCGGTGTTGCTGTTGTGGAAGGCGGTCTCGGGGGCCTGCGACCCGCCGGCCGTGGTCAGGGAGTCGGTGGTGACGGGCAATCTCGCGGCTCCGGTGTGCGCCGCTCCCTCGAAATCGGCCAAGGGAATGGCGTCCGTCACCATGGAAACCAGCGTGGTGGTGGTGGGAGCCACCGTGGTCGTTGTGGCCACCTCGGGGAAAAATGGCGGGTCCTCGGTGACCACCTGGGTCACCGAAGGATCACGGGAATCGGAGACGGGCCCCGTCGGCGCCACGTTGGCTCCCAGGCTTCCGGCGAAGTAGCCCTCCTGCCCGAGGTAATCCTTCTTCAGCAGGGACTCGTGAAGGATCTCTTCCAGCAGCAGGTGGTGGTTGTTGATGCTCAGGGCGGGCGCCGTGCTGACAGAGCGGGCCTCCAGGTCGCTGGTCGTCGTGGCAACCGTAGGTCCAATCTCCGTCTCCAGCCCCGTCTCCATCCCCATGCCTTTGCCACTCACAGCATTGATCTCCCCGTTCAGCTGGTCTGCAAGTAAGCGAGATGGGACAAAGAGCGATGATCAGTCAGTCACGTTATCGGGGGCAATATTCCTTACAATGTACTCCTCGTCACTCATCACTCCAAGGGAAAAGGGCCCAGTGATGAGCTATCGGGAGCGGCCAGTTGAGCGTGTGTATAAATTACATAAAGCGGCTGGGAATATTGTCCGCACGATGACTTCAGTGGTAGTGACAGGTCAAGCCAGCGTCGCGTTGTCAGGAGTTTTACTGTACAATCTCTTTGCATTTTCACACGGAGCCTTTCACGTCGGGGGGGGGGGGGGACATCTCAAACCTCAGGAGCAAAAACAAAAAGGCAACGACCGCATAAGCCCTTAAACCCCCCCCCCCCCACCCTCACCACCAGGCTCTAAACGCAGGGGAACAGATGAAAGCAGAGAAGAAAGCGTCTCTCTGGCAAGCAGTCACTCGTGTTCTGGGAAGTCTTCACAAACTCCAGGAGCGCTCATTGTGTTGCCAACTGAACCCAATCTGTCACCAATTGAGACCGCGGATTAATTCATTATTATGAGGAACATGGTGTAAAGCTTCCTTAATTACCCAAAAGGTTGGATTTCAGCCGTTCTATCTCTCTGGCTCCTACAAGTAGGTTGGGAAACCTCCACCCACTTTTTAAAGCGCTTCCTGTCTTTAATGTGTCAGAGCTCCGGATAACACTACTTTTGTTTTAATGAATACTTTTATGAGTGCTGCGTAGGTCTCATAAAACGGTAGATTACCAGACGGACGTTAACGCAAGCAGAAATTGCTTTTCAGTTCATTTGGGACGGGGAAAGAAAAATCATCTCCCTGATAAGGATCGTCGCTTAAAACGATGTTCTCTGGAGATGTTCTAACAACCGGTGCATTCGTTATAAATCCTCAACAAGTCCTTATGTCTTTCAGAGCCAAATGCGATAGCCCATTTCGACCCATCTCCGTTGCAAGCAGCCCCCGACTGTGAGTTGTCTTAACACCAATCGCTGAAAGCCCATTACCATCACTTCATTAATCCCCCCGCAAAACAGAGAGGGACAAGCCTTCCAGCACAGAACCTCTGCAACACCCACACCCCCCCCCCCCCCCTCCTTCAGTGATACCTCCTTCCTCATTGAAATTCTATAATTTGCTATTAAAAAGCAGAGTGGGGCCGTGTTGGGGGGGGTGGGAAGCGCTTCATTGTCGGAGACGACATCCTTTTGAAAGTCCTTTTGAACGTCCTGCGTCTGTGTCTGTTCAGGTGGACGTTAAAGATCTCGCAGCGCTGTTTCAGAAGAGCAGGGAGTACCGCAACGGAGTTGCTTCAAATAAAGTCAGTCATTTAATTATTCAATTAATAAATCGTTAAATGCCGCATTTCGCTTCGAGACGCCTCAACGGCGCGATAAGCACTATATCAAATGCGAAGACTGTCACGATCATCATTGTTATGATCACTTCGAGACTGATGGCGGGATTTTTCCGCGTGCGGAAACAGGCTGCCGCCACAAGTCACTACACCTCATGGCAAATCCTGCGAAGCGCTTTCACAAAGCCGCACGTTGCGAACGGCATCAGAGCAGCAGTCGGGAGAAACATCCTGTGCAATGTTGACAGATGGGCTTTTTTTTCAACCGAGGCACCCTTTCAAAAGTGAGTTATGTGTGCGATGCAAGACAATTTATTGCCTGCATTTGTCAGGAAGCGTTTGGAGCATGTCCAGGATCTCGGGAGAGGCAAACTGGTCTGTTACTGCACACTGTGCAAGCTACCGCTATAGGGGTAAGGGGTCCTGTAGAGTATTGGTGAGAGTGCTCTCCTCGCAAGTGAGAGGACCCGGGTTTGATTCCCGGTTGGCCGGGGCGAAACCTTAGCTAAGTTTCCTGACTTCATACATCTCTGTTTACCCAGCAGTAAGTACGATCTCAATTGACAGTCGATTTGTCGGATTGCTTTTCCGGGGGTGGGTTAATAATCCCTTCAAAAAAAGAAATAATACTAATAATTTGGTCCTAATGTAATTGCCAGTTCATTTAAAGCTGCGACAAGCAAAGAAGCATAAAGGTTCCCTTGTTCAGCTGGTTTCTGTAGCAGGTTCTGCCTCGTTGGAAACGGATAATAGCAGTGCTGATGGCTTTGGAGATGTGGACTGAAATCACTGAATGTTGTTAATTCACAGGAAACAGAGTGATTTTGCACATCGGCTAAAGAAAGAAACTCCCCCGCCCACCCCACCCCCACCCGGAAAATGATCCATAAGCCGCAAGGTTAAGAAAACTCACAGGAGACAGTGGTGGGGAGAGGAGGAGGGGACGGGGACGGGGTGAGTACTATATGACATTTCCTAACAAATGGTGACAAATTGTAATAATTGTCACACGCGTCACGACAGAGATAAACGCATAGAATCTGCCATAAACTGTCACGAATAATAATACTTACAAAATTGATACAGCACCTTACCAGCATTGCTGCGCTATATAAATGCAAGCTGTTGCCGTTATTTTGAGAAGTCCCGAAGCGCTTCACAGTGTCTTACTGTAAAGTGTAGTGACTGTGTGCTTGGAATCTGGCGTAAAGTGTTGGAAATTTACTCTGAAAGTTGGGTACCTGAGTCTGGGGGGTGGGGGGTGGTGGGGGGTGGTGGCTGAAGAGTGTAAGGTGCAGTGTGGGGTGTGGGGGGGGCGAGGGGGAGTTGATTCAGTCTCGAAAGAGATGCATCAGTGGGTCTGATCATTCCTGACACCAAGTGACTTGCAGCGAGGTTAGTAATTAGCCGCGCACTGTGGCCAGCAAGCTTTTGGTGTCCTGCGGGTCTGTATCCACTAACAAACTGCATTGAGCTGTGCCCAAACTCCTCTCGCTTAGGACTCTCAACAGCTGCTAAAGACAGCAGAATTTTGGCCGTCAGCGAGGGCTCTCTTTGTAATCCACATCGTCAATAGCAACGTGCCGTGAGGCTGTCTCAAGGCGCTCCACGAGGACCTAGCAGGCAGAGCACTGGCTGTATTTTGTGAGTGTGATTTACCCTCTGGTTAAGAACATGTCTGCCCTGAAATTGCCCTTGCCTTGCAACCCTGAACCCATGTCCCGATCTGGACGTGCTGTCAAGAGTGCATTCAAGGAAAGTGTCTGCTTGACTCAAGAGCCTGGGCTGGGAGTGAACTAGTTCGGAGGTTTATGTAAAGTGCCTTAAGACGTTTCAACATTACAGGCACTGGATCAAGCGTAAAGATTATTTATTCATTAAGAAGACAGAAAGTGCCCAGCCTAATCTCTACACAGGGACTTGATGCACTCAGTATTTTTAAAATAAACCCTCCAAAGGAACAGGGCGTCAAAAACCTTCAACTGGTGAGGTGAGGGAGGGGTGGGGGGAAAGAGGGGAAGGTACAATAAAAGAAATGAACCGGGGAAATTGAAAGGGGACAATTTAGTCCAGTGCACGCTAAACAAACAACACACTAACAAGCCTCCACATGAATATCAAAAGCTCCTTTGGTCTCAAGCCAGTTTTGTGGTCCGCCAGCTCTTTGCCATTTGACTCCCAAGTTTTCAAAGAGCAGAAATAATATGCCCTGTTATTAGAAGAGATCTAAGGCTTGTTCCAGCAGGTGCTCCTAAAGAGCCTGAAGTCTGATTCCATTCCTCTGACGAGCGTTCCACTGGTGGTCCTGATATATGACCGTCTTTTAGACAAATGAAATGTCAGAGCTTTCTGTTCCAGAGATACAATCTGGTCGGGTTGGATAGCAGCGCTCAATGCAAATAGAGTATAATACCAGGGCTTTCAAGGGCCAAGGAAGATGATCTGCCAAAGAGGACAGGAGATTCAGTTTGTCCCTTTCATAGTGGTTTAGCTCTCCTGCCTGAATGCGTTCAATAATTTAGCAGTGCACTTACTAGCTTGATGGTTCTCTGCGCAATATCTAGCCCCCGTCCTTAAAGTCAAAAGAAATTGTGCTCTCAGACAGTCTTTTGTGGGGAAAGTAGCCACTGGGCTCGTGTCTTTAGTGTTGTTCAGTGTGATGTGAAAGCCACTGTAACAAATGTACGGATTATCATTGTTACTGTATATTATTATTATCATTATTGTGGAGTCCTGTGGGGTAGTGATTAAAGCACTTGCCTCGCAAGCGAGAGGATCTGGGTTTGATTCCCGGGCAGGGCCAAAGGTTAGGCAAGTTTCCTTACTCCGCACGCCTCTGTTTACCTAGCAGTATGTAGGAAACCGGTTATCAGTCGATGGGCGGATCACTTTTCAGGGAGCAATAATCCCTTCAAAGAGAAAAATAAATAATAATATTACGGTCACTCAATGTATAACTGTTTGTGGGACACCTCTGTGAGCAATTGATTGCCAGGTTTCGCCTGCAAAATATACAGTCAATTCACTTCACTGTATATTCTGTGAAGCGCTTTAAGACGCCTCGAAGACGCGATGAGGCGCTATATCAAATGCAAGAATTATCTCGGGATAATTCCATTGCTATGTTAATCGTTCGAAAGGTAGCGGTGGGTGGACGGGGAAGGACAAGAGAGGAGGAGGAGGAGGAGGAACCGAAAAACAAATTAAAAGCGCTGAAAAATTAACTGACGCATCATTAGTTCTGTAAATTTAATGTGCCCTTAGCAAAATAGAAGACTCCCAGTCTCAATGAGGCAGCATATAAGTAAGCTCAGTCGTGTTCAGTCACCGCAACTTGCTTTTCTCAATCACATTAAAGCTAATGGACAAAAAGGGTCATTGCTCAGAAATTGGTTTGAGGAAGTTCTGATTGTTCTTATATGTGAACACGCCAATATCTAGGGCTTGTGGATAAAAAGCCAGCGGGGGTGAAGGGGGGTGGTGGTGGGAAGAGAACAATGCAATAATTATTAATTTTTTCTTTTTTTTAGAGCGTGTTGCAATGTGGCAGCCTGGCTCAGTTGATAGACTACTCGCTGCTGCATAAGAAAGCACTTTCGGTGCTTTGTATTTGCACAGTCTAAGCTCATGCGTCAGCACAGTGCTGGGGTGGGGGGGGGGTGGGGGGCCGGAGGGGGAGGGATGAATGCTTTGATATCGTTGGCGCCATATGAGACGTTAAACCCAGGTTCCATTTGTGCCTGATCAGGTAGACGTTAAAGATCACTATTCGAAAAGAGAGGGAGTTTTTCCCCTCCTGCGTGTCCCCGGCCACGACGATCCCCTAAATAAAGTTGATCGGTCACCTCATCACCTCGCGGCGGTTTGTGGAACATTGCTGTGTGCAAATTGGCTGTTGGGTTCGCCTACAAAAATACACAGGCACTACACTTGGCAGTAAATCCTGTGAAGCGCTTCGAGACATTTACGTCACGGTATTCAGAACGCCAGGACTCCCTCCAGGTGCAGCACTCTGGAGCTTGGAGTATCGTGTCCGACTGTTGGACTGAGCGGGGTTAGGTTATAATGGAACAACCAGACTTATAAGTTACCCTGCTGGGTTGTATGACTTTCTAATAGGATCTCCTTTCAGAGGAGATTAGCAAGATGATACTTTAATCGTCGCGAACCATCCACCATTCGGAATTCTAGATGTTGATCGACACTGAATTGACGGCTCTTTGCTTGGCTGTCTCAGAAACAACAACAGCTTACATCTACACGGCGTCTTTCACGGCCGGGGGGGAAATCCTGAGGCGCTGGACAGTCAACGATGTTCACCAGAGCTGCAGGTTGGGATCAGGGGTGGAGGGCAGGGAGGGTGGGGGTGGGTGTGCGACCGAAGGCGCAGTCGAAGAGGAAGATCTTGAGATGGGCCTTGAAGGACTTTAAAATCTCAAAATTAAAATGTATAATCTCTTTTGTGGGGGGGGGAGGGGGGTGGGGGGGTTGGGGGTGGGGGGAGGGGGCTTGTCTCCCTTCCTCCCCTCTCCAGACCCGTTACGTCGCTCTTTCCTTCGACAAACAAGCAACGCCTGAGACGTGAGAGCGAGTGATTCATCCCGCCTGGAACGACCGGCATTTTGGGTGTTATCTGAAGTCCGCAGAGCATTTGTCAGGCTTTCCCAAGTAGGAGAGGAGCCGTGTGCGACTACGATAGCCAGTTGAATAATGGCGAAAGCAACCGAGACCGACATGCAATAAAGCCAAGCCATCCTTCTTAATCGTTAGGCGGCTGGGAGGCTGTACATTCATCACGCGGCTCTGTAGCAAAACCCTACACAGCAGGCTAGCTACCGGGGAGGGGGGTGGGGTGTGGGGGGGTGAGACAATTTTCCATTAATCACTGCCCCACGACGAGCGACAAGGACCAGCCTCCCAAACAAACAGACAAACAAACAAAGGCACCGCAGAGCATGATAACAAGAGAAGGTGCCAGATTGGCAAACAGACAGACACTGGAAACCATGTGGCGGCTGCTGCCTCTAGCTATTTAAATATACCCACTCGGACAACCCCGCTGCCAATTTGACTCGGTCGGTACTGGATGCTCAGGGTTAATCTGACGCTGATTAGCTTCTGTTTTCAAAAGAAATGTCAAATATTCACATCCTTTGTGCAGCGTGAGGAGACAACATCTGTCAATGGGCTGTTGGGCAGCTTTCCGAAACGCAATGTGTGAAGGACGAGGCTAGCCCGCTGTGCAAGAGACAGTGCATTTTAGGTGTTGAGCCCTGAAGCCCGATTGTCAGAGGGAGTTATCAGGTGCTCAGCGAGTCCCTGTTATTGCGTGAATCCGCATGGGACCACAGCAACAGCAATAACAGCAGCAAATCTCATTTAGGTAGCGTCTTTGACGTCGGAGGAATCTCCCAAGGTGCTGGGCAGTTACCAATCAAGAGGTTTGAAAGGTAGGGGGTGCGGAGGTTCGGAGTGTGGTCGAAAGCACGGTCAAAGAGAGAGGTCGCGAGACGGACCTCAAAGGAGGCGAGGGAGGGGGCGAGGCGGAGGGAGTGCGGGTCCACAAAGGGCGCAAGTAAAATTTCACCCATTTCCAACGGACGAACGGTCAAGCAAGATTTGGAACAAAGTGTGGAATTTGAGAACACGGCACACAGCCACTAGACTAATCTGGTCCTTTTTGTTTCTTCTGGATTTTGCCACAGAAACACTCCACATGAAAATGACCGATCTTTTTAATTTGGCTCCGTTGCTGTTCTGGGACAGGCCTTGCTGGGACGATCATTCTTGATGGGTTGGACATACGGTGATGTATTACGTGGGACAGTGTTTCAGGCAGCGAGGAATGAGCTTGATCATCAATCTTGGAGAATAATCGCAATTCTTAATTTCATCGAAGGATACAAATGGGTGGGATTCCACTTCCCAGCAAATGAAGCGACTTTTGTTAAGTTACCATTGGAGTGAGATTTTATCACTGAAAACCTGCATCTTTCTCAAGTGCAATGCTTGTGTCTGGGGTGGGATGGGGGGGGGGGCAGGGAGGAGTCGCAAGTTACCAATTATTTTTATTTGGGGGATTGTTGGCCAAGACACAGGGAGAAAGTCCCTTATCTTTTCGAACAGTGCCATGGGATCTTTAACATCCACCCGAACAGCTCTCATCTGAAGGCCGCCACCTCCGACAGCCCAACACCCCCTGCCCTAACACCTCCCACCCCACTGCTGCATTGGGGCGTCATCTCAGACTATGTGATTCCAAGTCTTGACTTGAGGCTTGAACCCACAACCTTCTGACTCAGAGGCGAGAGTGCTACCGGCTGAGCCAGGCTGACACACATGATGTTCATTTGGGAGGTGTCAAGAACCAGGCCTAGTAGGAAGTTTGGACGGTGGGGAGGGGGTTGGGAGGTGGGATGGGGTGGGAGTGGAGTCCAAATCACCAGTTTAAATATCATTGCTGTGTGGCTGGAATAATCCAGCCGTGAAGCGTGTGAGGGGAAGGAAATGATGAAGGCCAATTAACTCTCATCCCCACCTGCTCCCAACTCATCGCTGAACACTTGCCATCTCTCTTTCCTCTTTGCCAATTCAGGATAAAAGGCTTTGCTTTGATCGCGCAGAGAAATTTCATTAATAGGCACAAAAAAAATGAACAAACCAGTAAATAAATGAACTTAGTTGGCCCGGGCTGAAAGGCATCAAGGTACACCTGCACTCACATCCCCGCACGGCTTTGCAAACGGATCAGTGAACCGCAACCTGTTGGAAATCCGCCTCTCGCTTGTCAATGTTTCGCTCGCAAAATACACAGCCAATTCACTTTACAGTGTATCCTGTGAAGCGCTTTGAGACAGCTCAACGATGTGATAAGGCGCTGTATAAAATTATTATTATTCCTTATTATTAACGTTGGTTTTGTGGTTGTTCACTTGCTCACGGGACCTTGGCTTGGATGCAAACCCCACCGCCCCTTCAGCCCTTCACCCCACTCTCAGTCAACCCCCACCCCTCCCCTCCATCAGTCAACCCCCACCCCTCCATCCCCGGGGATGCAAACCCTTCGGCTATCGAGCGCCTTGGGATGTCCTGCTGACGTGAAAGGTGCCGTACGAATGCAATTTGCGCTTGTTATTGTCATTGTCCTGCCGACGTGAAAGGCTCTGCATCAAATGCACGGATTATTATTATTATTACTGCTATTTTACCCCCTTTTGATAGCTGCCTCAGGGGTATTTGCACAGCACAGCTGGTGGGAAAAGACCTCAGTCTGTCGTTTCAACGGGTGGGGAGGTGGAGAGTTGGAATATATATATATATATATATATATAAATAAAACGCGGGAGGCAGGGGAGAGCTCGCCAACAGATGCAGGTTAAATGTCTGGCTTTCCAGCGGGGTAGACAATTCATTTGCCTGCAGTTAACAAGCTCTTACGAGACTCAGGATAACAGGAGCCTGATTCAGTAGCTGCGGGCAAATGGTTGTAAGCACGGTTCTGGTTATCCAGGGGGAAACCGCTGACAGCACAGAGAAAAATCTTGCTTTACAATTTGCTCGGCACAAGCGGCAGCCCACTGGGTCAATCCCCTTAGTAAATAAGAGCTCGCTTCCTCGGGGGGGGAGGTGGGCGGGGTGGAAACTACAGGGGGAACGACACATGATCTGAGAGTGTGGAGGGAGTTTTTGTTTAAAGCAGTATAAAGTGACGGAATTTGCTGCCAAGTAAAGCAATTTTCCCCCCCTCCACCCCACCCCACCCCACCAGGCATTTTTTTTTGCCTTCAGTCACGTCCCTCCATCCCTCCATCTTTCCTTTCCAACAGCGCTGTGGTCTTTAATGTCCACCTAAAGCACTCCCTCCGCCTCGCCCGCTCCCTTGCTTCCTTCAAGACCTATCTCAAGACCCTCCTTCTTCGACCGTGCTTTCGATCACCTGCTTTCCCCCCCACCCAACGCCCTCCACCCTCCCCGATCCCGACCCCCAGCTGGGGTCCGAAACACTGACTGTCCAGCGCCTTGGGACGTCCTCCCGACGTGAAAGGCGCGATACAAATGTAATTTTGTGGTTGTTGTTAGACAAGACTTCGGTTTAATGTCTCATCCGAAGGACGGTGCCTCCGACCATTCACATCTCCCCAGACATCAGCCAACAAAAGCACACAGTCACTGCACTTTACAGTAAATCCTGTGAAGCGCTTTGAGACATCCTCCCGACGTGAAAGGTGCTGTATCTAGTATGAGGACTATCAATCACCGCTAGACTGCCACATTTAATCGGAAAGTTGAGAAAACGAGCTCAGAATGACAAAGCGTAAAAACCATTTTATATTATATAACCTTTTCTTACGCACTTAATCCGAAATGTACTTAAGCAGAGGGTATAAATAATAAATTGGGTGCGGAACTTTTGATCTACAATTCGCTCTCATCCAAATTGCCTCCCACAGTGAGAAACTAGCAATTGACCTTGGCCGGAAAATGAAAAATTTCACGTCTTGAAATATTACTTTGCGCAATGTGTGCACTCATGGAGGAAATAACGAGAGTGGTTCAAATTGAATTATTCTTCTATTTTTCACCGAAAGCGACTGGTACGGGAGTTGTTTGCACCCACGCCTCTGGTCTAGAAGTTTGTAGGTTCAAGCCAACCCTCCGCCCAGCCCCCGCCCCATCGTCCCCACAACAGCGGGACATGGAGCTCACAGGGGGTGCTGTGGGAGTCGGCCTCGCTGTCAGAGGTGCCGTCTTTCAGACCGAGATCCTGTCTGTCTCTTCAGGTGGTTGCTAACAATCATTACACCATTCATTAATGACACTAATAATCCTTGCACTTTGATAAGAACGTCTTATCACATCGTCGAGATGTCTTAAAGCACTTCGCAGGATTAACTGGGTACAGCGTAGTGACTGTGTACTTTGTAAGGAAATACACAGCCACGGATTTTCACACAGCAATGTCTCTCAAACGGCTGTGAAGTAAATGGCTAATTTTATGTGATGGGGGGGGATTGTTGGCCAGGACAGCAGGAGAGAGAAACTCCCATCTCCTTTTGAGGCAGGATCTATAACATCCGACTGAACAGGAATGGGACCTCGATTTAACGTCACAACAACAACATCAACAACAACTTGGATTTATATAGCGCCCTCCACGTCGGACGGCGTTTCAGAGCGCTTTACAGTAATGGATCCCGGGACCGAGCCAAGGGGAGGGGGAGGTGGGGAAAGTGACCAAAGGCGCGGTCGAAAAGAAAGGTCTTCATCAGAGATCTGAAAATGAGAAGGGAGGGAGCGAGACGAAGGGAGTGAGGAAGGCAGTTGAAGAGCCTCCGACAATGCAGAACGCTGGACTGTGTACTAAATGTCCCTTTCTACTCTCCTAAAAAAAACACAGACCCAACAATGGACTAACACGGAGAGAATCTGCTGACACAGTCCCTTGCGCTCACCCATTTTCACGTGTTCTGCTCTCGCCCTCCACCCCGCTCCCCATCTGCCCCCAACCATCTGTGCAACAGGTAACAATGCAAAAAAAATAGAAAGTGGATGAAATTTAGGAATAAATAAAGGGAGTTGAGTTCCTTCATGGGAAATTATATTCCCATAAATATGTATAAGCGGGAAAAAAATGGGCTCCAATTTCCATTTCTTAGATCTACGATAAAACACATTCATCAATGATACATGCAGAACACTTCTCCAAAGCACATTAATTCAAGTTTCAAACAGAACTCGCTTGTCATTGTATTCAATACCTCAATGATTTTAGATATATTTAGAAAGTCCCTTCTCTTTTCGAATAGCGCCGCAGGAACACAGGGACAGGAGTAACCCATTCAGCCCCTGAAACCTGTTCCGCTCTTCTATTAGCTCATGGCTGATCTGCATCTCAACTCTATTCAACATCCACCCGAACTGCCACAGACAGGACCTTGCTTTAACCACCGCTAAACAACAACAGCAACACCTTGCACTTATATAGCACCTTCTATGCAGGATAGAGTCTAGGAATGTCTCATCCAAAGGAGGACACCTTCACAATGCCATGCTCTCCCCCCACCCACCCCCAACCAGAACTGCATTGGTGTGATACTTAATGCAACAGCCCCTGCTCCCCACACCCCAGCACTGTATTGGCGTGTCAGCTTAGACCATGGGATTCCAAGTCCCCCGATCGGGGTTTGAACCCACAATCTTCTGACTCAGAGTCAGGAGTGCTACCCACTGAGCCGGGTTGATGCACAAAGTAAGTGCTGAAATGACCCCGTGACAACTCCGCAACAGCTGCTTGTGTGTCAATCATAACTGCTTAGGAGATGACTTGTGGTGCGTGGTGGTGGTGCTGGTGGAAAATTCACAGTACAGTGTTACAAGCTGTCTGCCTGCATGACACCAAGCGTAAGGCAGAGAATCGCTTCCAGAGGGAACAGAAAAATCTGTTCTCATCATCCTCACAAAGTGTGACTGAGCCGAGGGGGTGGGTGGGGGGGGGAAAACAAAACAATCCTGCGTGCCCGAGGGTGTGCATTATCACTGGGACTGTCTGTAAATAACTCGTTAGTGCAGAGAAAAATGAAGATCCTACACTGGACCAATAGTTCAGGAATTATTATCCTTAAGTAAAAGCTCAAATCAGCAGTAGGCACAACCCATCGATTTTCCAGCAAGATTCTGCAGCAGATTATTGACTTTAATCTATTTGTTCGAGCTGATTTGCTCGGATGCTATCAGAGCTCACACAGTGCCAGTCGGACAGCAGGCTAGAGTAAGAGTAAGAGGTGGAGAGGAGAGAGGAGGAGAGAATATGGAGAGGAGAGATGTGCGCACAGTTCTGGCAGACACTAAGAATTGCCGTTATTAAACACTCCCTGGTACGCGAGTGAGAGGACCTGAGTTCGATTAACGAGTGGGCAGGCCGCGGCAAGTTTAGGCAAGATTCCTTACTCCACATACGCACCTCTGTTTACCTAGCAGTAAGTAGGAACCCAGTTGTTAGCCAAATGGGGGATCACTTTTCCGGGGGTAAAAATCGCTTTTAAAAAATAAATGAATAAATAATAATAATTTGATCACTCCAGTCCTCCACAACTCTTTGGGGGACGCTGCTGTGCGCAATTGGCTGCCGTGTTTCGCCCACAAAACACACAGTCAATTCACTTTACAGTGTATTCTGTGAAGCGCTTCGAGACGTCTCAAAGACGTGATAAGGCACTATATCAAATGCAGGGATTATTATTATTATTACTGAGGCAGAGATGCTGATTCATTCTATTTGCACCGAACAGTCAGTACCTAAAGGTCTGCATCTAAAGAGAGAAATTCCACCTGGACCCTTTTCCTTTTACCTTTTGCTTCTCAGCGCATGGGAATTTTCAGTTGTTTCCTAAATTTGGTTTCAGTTTTGAAGCAGTTCTTATACTTAAAAATAAGCAGAAAAGGGAATTCAAAATGCAGACACTACTTGAGAATTCTACTCAATTATGCACTGTTTTTCATTTTATTTATCCTGTGCCAGTGATGGGCAGAATGCAAGCATCAACTGTTAGAGAGGTGTTTAATGGGGAGGGAGCAGGAGAAAGGAAGAGAGAGAGAGAGAGAGAAAATATGCTGTTCGAGGGATGAAACGCTTTTAAGCTTAAAACGGGCTTCCAGAGTAAGACCGGGTGGAATTGCGAGCCCCTGTGGGCCAATGGTTAGGCTATCTCACAGGTCAATTTATTTGGTGTGAAACAAAAATCTGATGAACGCATAATACTGGGAGGGAGTCCTCTTGATGGATTAAAGAGAGATGCAAAGTGTCAGGCTATATAGGCCATTTGTCACCTCGCGTATGCATCAGATGATCATCACGCTGCAGCTTTGTCGCTCAGCTTCTTTGTATTTAAACCTTTTATTTTATTATCTTCAGGCAACTTTTCTGTATACTATATTCTGGTCCCATTTTTGCGCTCTTTGTTGCCGGTGTTCCATCACCCCATCAGTTAGCAGCACTCTTGCCTCTGAGTCAGAAGGTTGTGGGCAAATCGATTCTACAACATAATAATAATCCTTGTACTTGATATAGCGCTTTTCACGTCGGGGGGACGTCCCGAAGCGCTTCACAGAACACACTGTAAAGTGAATTGGCTATATTTGTGGGCGAACGCGGCAGCCAATTGCGCACAGCGATGTCCCACACAACAACAGTCACTCCTCTTTATGATCAAAATCCTGTGAAGGGATTTGAGACATTGCGACGACGTGATCAGTTGCTGTACCGAATGAAAGCATCATTAATTGTTACGCTTAATCACCTTTTTTAAACATTCCGATTCTGCTTCTGCCTCGCCAGGCTGCTGGCACCGTGCACTCCGCCTACTTGCAAACCCTCTGCGTAAGGAAATGTCTTCTGGATCTCACTCGTAACCAGCACTAACCCTGGAGGCCTCTGTTTCGGTGTCCATCTCGGTGGATTAATCTGATGCTACCCGATCAATACCTCTTTGGTTTCTCTTGCCCACATTCCTATATTAAGCTTCTCTCTAGAACAAAGATAAGAAGTCTTAACAGCAGGCAGGGGGAAAGAAATAACATGCGGCAATCTACCTTAAAAATTAATGGACCCAGTAGAGGCTGCAGCATTAACTCAAACTGTTATCAGATGTTGGAAAATTAAGCGTTGCCAGCGTCATTGGATTTTTAAATACTTGACAGATGGCTGTAGGATCCAGCCGTTTATTAAGAAATGGGGTGGGAGGGTGGGGTGGGGGGTGGAATTCAAAAAGGTGCACACCATGAGAACAAAAGGACTTTTAACCTTTCACCGTATGCAAATTGAACGGCCCGTTTAACTGCCATGACCTGGGGATTAGTCCACTAATCGTGACGGATTAGTGACGGGCTGGGAGTTGGGTTACCGCAATGACTTTAGGTTGTGAAAAAGACACCATTGAAGTCCGTTAATTGGGATTCGCTCTGACGGGAATGCAATTAGCCCATTTATCAGATTGTCCTTATTGAAGCCGCTCGCCAAAGAAATATTACTCATGCCCTCGGCCACACACAGTCATTTGTTGCCTGGCATACATTTTGACCGCAATTAATTAGCAAGTTGATTTACGACAATAATAATAAAAATAATTATAACATAATAACCCTTACATTCGGTGCCTTTCACATCTGGAGGACGTCTCAAAGCCATTCACAGGGTTTGCTCTAAGGTGCAGTGAGTTATTGAACTATAATAATATTAATCCTTGCATTTGATATAGCGCCTTATCACGTCTTCGAGAATGTAATTGTACAGCAAAGTTACAGTCAGTCTACCAGAAAACAGCAATGATTCTCATTACACCATCGTCACCTTTTATCAATCGTTCCAATCACATTTGAGTCTTGAGTGATCATCAATATCGGTCTAGAATTGGCTGTCCTACTTGTTGTGATTGGAGCTGGTTGCTGAAAGATTGGAAATCTGGCAGAACGCGTTAGTTCACTGAGGCTTGAAGTGACGGCTCTATTCCATCTCGCACGTTTCCAATTCGCTGACCAGCAGGACGAACCTATCATTCTTAATCCTCTCAAAACCATGCAGAATTGTGAAAGTCTCCAACAGATCCCATCTTAACCTCACCTCGTCACTCAAAGCCAGCCGCAAGATGTACCTCTTCGACTGCTTCTTCGGTCATCTTTCTCCCCCACCTTCTTCAGCTAACCCACTATTCTTCCACCCTCCCTCCCTCCTCCAGCTCAGGTGGGTCCTGCGAACTCTGCAAAGCACTTTGAGACATCCTCCTGAAGTGGTAGGCGCTGTATAAGTGTAAGTGGTACCGTATGCTTTACATTGGTTGCACACAATATCTGGTTTCACAGTCTTCTGCACACCAAGAAACACAAGCAGAGCTACAACTGTGTAACATCTGCCCATGTTATGGTTGCCTCGGGCTGAAGCCTATTCCGTCACTCAACCTACAAGAGAGGATGGATGCGCTCAGAGACTGGTTCTCCGACGGAGTCTGCCACGTGGATTTGAGAAATAAACCCTTATCTGAGCGAGCGAGCACTGCGTCAACAGAGCGTGGGAGCACTGCACATACAGTGCGGAGATTGATAATAATGGAACATCATTTTGCTCAGGCAATACTGTCATTAGTGGCCCCTGGGGTCTCATTATCGAGCCATGTGAATGGGCACCTCAAGGCTAGTAATAACCATAATGTTTGAACAGAATGAGGTTACTGCTAAAATTTGCAGGAATTATGCTTCCCTCAAAGCGCTCTCGGGCTGACAGAGTCACGCACAACTTTGGTGCCGTGAAGCTTTGGTGGATTTTACTGGAAGAAAGCTGATAAAATAGCCACAAGCAACTCAGGAGAGAACTCGACAGAGACGAAAGCAAGTCACGTAACTGAGGGACGACTGAGTGCAAATTGTTGTAGGGGGGGAGGTGGGGGGAGAGGAAGATACTGGGTGACACTGTCTGCCAGAACAAGGAAAAGTTGAATAATAATAAAAAGGTTAATCCTCACGACACGATATCTCAAAGCGCTTCACGGGAACTTACTGTAAATTGCAGCGCATGTGTATTTCTGTAGGTGGGCGCAGCAGCCAATTTGCGCACAGCTATGTTTCGCAAACCGCCATGAAGCGAGTGACCGATTTTTATCGGGGTGTGGGGATGGGTCGTTGGCCAGGTGATGTTGGCCAGGACACCGGGAGAAAGTCCCTTCTCTTCACGAATTGCAACTCAAATCTGTGCCACACATTTGCGGCCAACAATTCCCCCAGGGCAAAATCGGTCACTCGTCTCGTAGTGGTTTGTGGGGACATTGCTGCGCATGTCTGAAAAGTACACAGTCACTACACTTTACGGTAAAAATCGTGTGAAGTGCATTGAGCTGCTTTCAGTTTCTTATAATAATATAATAATAATCCTTGCATTTGATGTAGCGCTTTTCACGTCTTCTCGACGTCTCAAAGCGCTTCACAGAATAGACTGTAAAGTGAATTGACCGTATATTTGTGGGCAAAACGCGGCAGCCAATTGCGCACAGCAGTGCCCCACAAACAGTCGTGGATTGAAAATGACCAATTTATTATTGTTTTTAGTTTTTGAAGGGATTATTATTAAGCGTGTGGAGTAAGGAAACTTGGCCAAGGTTTCGCCCTGCCGGGAATTGAACCCAGGTGTCTCGCTTGCAAGGCGAGTGCTCTGACCACAGAGTCACAGGACTCCACATTCGAGTTAAAAGTCTAGTTTTAGACCACTATTAGCACAGCGCGATGTTAATTGCAAATCACTGCCCCGGTGGCAGGTTCCTGTAATTTTCTCGTTGATGACTAATAACAGTCAGGATCCCTGAATTTGACATGGCACCTTTCACTTCAGGAGGACAACAACAACAACAAATGACAAATTACATTTATATGATAAACGTAAATTCATATCCTAATTTACATCATAAATATAGGACGTCTCAAAGCGCTTCACAGGATCCACTGTAAAGCGCAGTGCTTTATAGGCAAACGCGGCAGCCAATTTACGCCCAGCAACATACGGCAAACAGCCATGAAGTCAATGACTAATTTGGGCTCCAAAGTACAAGGTATCAAGGAAAAAAACGATGGTTGGGGTTGATTCAGATTCTAGCACGATGCTGGTTCCAACTGGTGGCGGTGGTGGGGTGGACGGTGGAATAAATCTCCAAATTTTGGAGAGAGATATTGCGTTGCAGAAGTTACTTTACATCAGATAAATGACTCCCCTGTCCTCCCCTCCAGAGAACCTATGAGTTACAGCCAATGGTGCAGATTTTGCAGGCGAAAGCCCAGGGGCCTGAACCAATCATGTAATTGGTACTTCAAACTAACATCTTGTTCATCATAAAGTTCATCATTAACTTTTACGTCCTTTCTTTTGTATTCTCTGCCTCCAGCTACAAAGGGAGAGTTCTGGCTGCCTTGTTTATGACTGTATATTTTGTGGGCGAAACGCGGCAGCCAATTGCACGCAGCAGTGTCCCACAAACAGTAATGGATTGAGTGACCAAATTATTATTATTCTTATATGTATTTATTTATTTTGAGAAGGGATTATTACCCCCGGAAAGCGATCTGCCAATCAACTAACAACCGGGTTCCTTCCCGCTGCTTGGTAAACAGAAGCGCGTGGAGTAAGGAACTTTGCCTAATGTTTTGTCCTGCTCGGGAATCGAACTCAGGTCCTCTCGCTTGTGAGGCGAGTGCTCTAACCACTGCGTTACATGACTCCACAATGATTGATCCAGGCACAATTTCAACACACAGTTTCACAGGCAGGTGACAAAAGAGCAATGAGACAGATGAGTGTGCCTTTTGTTATTCAAAGTGCAATTTAATTTCAATTGGGCAATTAAGTAATCACTCTTCTGTACCTCGAGAGGGGTGGGGGGGGAAATAATTGATACCTTAATTATCTTAGAAGATAATTATGTTGCATTATAAGATATTTGCTTTCCATAAATTTGCAATATAGCATCAGGAGATCAGCCACGAGAAGCTCCGAATCGAGCCTGCTATACAAATGCAATCTTGTTGTTATTGTTTGGATTCAATCGAATGCATCCAATTCCGACATGGCCTGGGCTGGTTGAACGAGAGCAGTTTGAGATTTGCTTTAACCTAATGTTCGGAACCTGAGCCGGAGGTCACACAACTGGTCCTCTAAAGTGTATCCAGATAGCTTTTGTGCAAAGACGATTAATAATAATAATAATCCTTGCATATGATACAGAACCTTATCACGTCGTTGAGTCTCAAAGCGCTTTCACGGAATATACTGTAAAGTGCATTGATCCACAAACAGTATTGGATTGAATCACCAAATTAAACACATTACTGTACAGACTGAAACGTCTTCCTCATCAAGAAATAAATTGGAACCCAACGGGCCTTTTGGGGTCCATTTAGGAAAACATTTGCCATTGAGAAATGCTATTGGATATCTGAGTAGGTTGCAGTTCATTGCAGTGGGATGCAAAAGCATGGTTTACAATGGTTTAATGGTACAAAAGTTGGAGCAAACCTTTCAATGGGATGAGAAAAAAAGGGCTTGGAAATCGAATGGGGAATAGGATTTCTCTCTCTCTTTCAATTTATTTTAAATGAAACTAAAAGAGCTGATTGCGAGATTACTTTCAATCGCATGTGCACTTTAATTACTCCATGGATGAACAGTAATGTAAAATTGATTGGTATTTTAATGCATAATAAAACAGAAAACAGATGCAAGCCTTTGAAAGTGATGTAAAGTGGAGGGGAAAAAAAAAGCTGGTTGAAGCATTGTAGCAGAGGGAGCGTTTTCAGATTCTAAACAGCTAATCACTGTCTGATGCCTTTCCCCTTACTCCCTCTCCCTTCTCTCTTCATCCACCTCTCTAATCAATGACTGGAACAAATCACCAGGAAGGGTGGTTGAAGCCAGGACTCTGGGACTCATCGACAAAGCAGCTCAATGCTGTGATAGGCGGTCGGTAGATCAGATGAGGAAAAAGGGCCTTTTTCATCCGAATTGATCTTGCGATCTTGCAACAACAAACGTTCGACTGAGATGTACGACGGAGAGGGGAAATCAGCCTTGTGCTCACCCAATTGACACGTCTAAGGAATGGCTAGTGATTTCAGGCGTCTGTTATAGAAGGCCCGCCAACAGGGTCCGTACTCATGTTTTATGACATTTGGCCATTACCACTGCATTAAGCTGGGTACAACACTCCCAGGAATCCTGTTACGTTCATCCATTGCTTAGATCTGACTGGTCCAACTGGCATTTCATCACACCCCCCCTCCACCAACCCCCACTCCACCGCCATCCCTCTATTTCATCGGCCCACCCTCTCCCTCCATAACCCGGAAATGTTATGTTATGCTTCTGAAAGGGAAACACGAAAATATTTGCTTATGGAGCTCATGGACAATTTTCAAATAAGACACCTGGCCCTCAGCAGCCAAAAGGTCGGACCACCCTGGCTCAAATGGACGCTTAGAAAGAATTTGAATCAGTCCCCACATCGATTGAGAGATTCGGATGAAGAAGGCCCTTCGGTTCAGCCCAGTAAAATTCTATGAAGCCCTTTGAGTCCGTCCTCCCGACATGAAAGGTGCCACATCAAATAGAAGGATGATAGATCCTTCCCACTCTACAATGCACCACTTTTTAAATTTTTTTAAAACTTGAACCAAATATTACTTTCCATCCATCCTGAAATTACATCCACCCTCTGCATCTTACGGCGGAAAAAAAAAGGAAATAAAAGAAATGGCAGGAGAGAGTCTGTTGTGTTGCATTTGCCATTTGACTAGTGTCGTTTCAAATTCTGCTGGTATCAGGCAGACTAGCACTTGAGACTGATGTTTTGCAAGGCTCCCAGGCTCCCAGTCTATGGTCAGTTGTTTATTTCTCGTTGTGGTTTAGCTGAAAAGCTATTTCCCGTTGTTGTTGGGCTGCGGTTGTATCTAACTGAGCAACAATCATGTGCTCTCTTGCTTTTCCATTTTGGGGAAACTTTCAGCCAAAAAGCTGGCGATTTTGCTTGCCCTGCCTTTCCACTTTGGATGCTAGTTTTGTCCCAAACCGCCCAATTTCACAATCACTCACTTAAGAGAGTGCGTCAGCCCTGGCTCAGTCGGTAGCACTCTCGCCTCAGAATTGGAAGGTTAACGGTTCAAACTCCACTCAATGGTGATTTTGAACTCAGAACGTCTAGGCTGATGGTCCAATACAGTCCTGGGAGAAGAGCTGGGTCGTTGAAGGTGCCGTCCTTTGGATGAGGTGTTAACTCAACCCAACAATTCCCCCCCAGATAAAACACAGTCAGTCATTCACTTCACACCTGTTCGTGAGGTAATTTGACTATCATGTTCCAGTTTTATCTGGGGGAATGTTCGTCAGGACATGGACAGAGTAGAAACTCCCTTCTCAATTGGAATAGTGTCACGGGATCTTTAACGTCCACCTGAACAGGCAGGTATCTCGGTCTAACGCCTTGTCAGAAGGACAGCACTTCTGACAGTGCAGGATTCCCCCACAACTGCCCTGGCACATCAGCCTAAATTGTGAGCTTGAAGTCGAAGTGGGGTTTGAACCCACAATCTTCTGCTTCGAGGGGCAAGAGCTTCACCTGGTATCTCTCCTTCCCCCTCCTCCCCTTATCAATACAAGATAATTTTCTGCTCCAAGAACCTTGGTTATAACTTATAAGAGAGACAGAAGCTGGGAACCACAAAAGCACTGAATTCCTCCACTTCCTTCAAGAGAAAGAAAAACTAGGCAGCTCTGCTAAAGTTCCAAGAGGTTGAGATGCGCACAGCATGAAATGAAAATTATTTTAATAGCAATCATTTATTATGCTATAAAATATAATGAGTTTATACTGAAGGTTGCCAAAATGCTTGTGTTTAATCTGGATTACTATGACAATATGACTCCCTCAATGCCTCATTAATTGTTTGTGTAACAGGTTCATTGCCTTTCACTTTGCCCTACATGGATCAAAACAGTTTTAGCTGTGTTTTATGACTGATATGCCATTATATTCTGATTTTCTTATATTGTGCTTATGGACTTAAATCCAGCAAATCAATGAAATGGATCAATAGCAATGCATAAATTCAGCTCGTTAAGAGCAAAAAATCCCTCCTAGCAAATTAACATCAACCCTTTTTTTTTAAAGACGTTCTCTTTTCCGTGAGATATTGGCTTCATTCCCTTATTTCACATTGTTTGTACAACAAATATTGGCAGATTCGGAGAGCGTGGGCAAGCAGCGGGGTTGAATATGTACGCGATGCAAATTGGCAAAACAAGGGGGAAGGGAGGGAGGGAGGGGATGGAAAAAAAATGTCAATTTGTTTCAGATGAGATTTCAAGCCAACAAACATTGCCACTACAAAGCGAGAGGGGACATCGAGTTGTACAGGCTGGAATTCAATCAAGCAAGCCACAGTGACATTTTGAATAGAGAGGGCAATTCACAGCTGACAGTGGGATCCTGAGATTGAATTGTAGCCCGGCATAACCTGACAGCTGCACATTGGTTACTAAATCAATTATACAAAGTTTAACTTTATATTCTTTCCCACCTCTCCCTTTCGCTCTCTGTCTCTCTCATTAAGTCAGACACCCGAACTGTCAAGGCATCATTTGAACAGGGACGGAAGGGAAACAAGGATGCAGGCATTTTTTTTAAAAAGTCAGCCACGCGGAAACCCATCGCCGTGCTTAAGCGTATCCAAATCAGTCCGAGTTCCACATACGTACACAACCTATGTATGGAAATTTCCCTGTGTTCGGGAATGGAACGTGCACTCTCTCCCTAGGAGTTTCCACCCTGCTTACCCAATTCTGTAGAGCATTTTGGCGCAGGATAGCCAGAGTCCAGGCTTGGGGAAGCGCTCTGAGACTCGGTCCGGCGTGGAGGGCGCTATATAAATCCAAGTTGTTGTTGTTGGGGAACACTCTACAACAACGACGACAACTTACATTTATATAGCGCCCCTCACGCAGGATGGCAGGATTGGGTCCCAGAGCTATTGCGGATAAACCAGCAAAAACCCACATAGCATTGCCATTGAAAGTACTGCCTGGCAAGCTTCACACTTGTTTATTGGGGCAGGACCAACCCTAGCCGTTAGGGCTTTGGCTTGCGGGGTTAACGTTGACGATCTCCGAGTGGGAAGCATCGCTGCCCTCAGTAATATGGAAATTTGCAGGCATGAAGGTGAATAACACGCACTGTAGCAATGTACTGCAGATAGTCCCAAACAGCACATTACCGCTTGATAAATTACCCACTTTTACAGAACAGTCAAACGCACTCATCTAAACCCACTTAGATAAAATTTGAAGCGTACTTTACGTAACAACTCAAGGCTGACCAACAAGCAATTGTGTGAAATACTACGACCCATTATTGCCATTAGGAGTTGAAGCCTTCGTGAAAACATGGGTACTTTGCAGGCAGCCTAACGGAGCACTCAGTTAGTTAGTTAGTTAGCTAGTTATTAAGCAAGGGAGGTTGTGCGTTCCAGCAACCTTCAGTTTCTATAGGCAAAGAGCCCAATGAAGCAAAAGAGTGAATGCAGTCACACAAGTACCAACACTCACAGAGGAGGCTCAATGGGATTTATATATTACTAATAATCTAGCCTGTCAGGCTGTAATTTAATATCATTACTCTCCAAAAGTGCTACTGCTTATGTGACGCTCAGCGGTTTCCCGAATGGAATTGAGGACGTGTCACTGTGATTTTCGTACGATAAATTGTACCTGGGAGAGATCCTAAACTGCGAGAGAGAGAAGTCTCGTGGTCCAAGGACGTCATTGAACTCCAGAGACTGTATTACGGTTCTTAAGATGCCTTATACGCCGTGCTCTATATCATGCGGCTCAGGTCACTGCACTTAATGCCAAGTCTGATGGGACCGATTTTTGCTCCTGACAAAAGTCTGATCCATGTAAAGACTTCTCAGGTTAGACCCGGTCAGTAAGTCAATAACAAGAGGCCACAGATTCAAGATAGTGACAAAAAGTAATACAAATAAAAACATAGGGGTGTTTAGAGGTAGAGTACAATTAACTGCCACAAAACCAGATTTGAGATTCAATTCTCGAACAGAACTGAGTTGACTCTTGATGAAGAAGAATACTAAAGGGTTATTGGGGAGTAAGAAGTGGAGCGGTACGTGTGGAGGAAAAACAACAAAGGAGACTCGATGGGCCAAATGGCCTGTTTCTATGCTGGAGTAATAGTCATAACAATAATCCTTACATCTGATATAGCGCCTTATCACATCGTTGAGACACCTCAAAGCTCTTCGCAGAATATCCTGTAAAGTGAATTGACTGTGCATTTGGTGGGCGAAACCAGGCAGCCAAATGTGCACAGTTCTATAATTAAACCAGCTACAAGTTAAGTCTGATGGGACGGATTTCTGAGCCTCCCGGTAAATTGGTCATTCGTGATTTTCGTACGATAAATTGTACCTGGGAGAGATCCTAAACTGCGAGAGAGAGAAGTCTCGTGGTCCAAGGACGTCATTGAACTCCAGAGACTGTATTACGGTTCTTAAGATGCCTTATACGCCGTGCTCTATATCATGCGGCTCAGGTCACTGCACTTAATGCCAAGTCTGATGGGACCGATTTTTGCTCCTGACAAAAGTCTGATCCATGTAAAGACTTCTCAGGTTAGACCCGGTCAGTAAGTCAATAACAAGAGGCCACAGATTCAAGATAGTGACAAAAAGTAATACAAATAAAAACATAGGGGTGTTTAGAGGTAGAGTACAATTAACTGCCACAAAACCAGATTTGAGATTCAATTCTCGAACAGAACTGAGTTGACTCTTGATGAAGAAGAATACTAAAGGGTTATTGGGGAGTAAGAAGTGGAGCGGTACGTGTGGAGGAAAAACAACAAAGGAGACTCGATGGGCCAAATGGCCTGTTTCTATGCTGGAGTAATAGTCATAACAATAATCCTTACATCTGATATAGCGCCTTATCACATCGTTGAGACACCTCAAAGCTCTTCGCAGAATATCCTGTAAAGTGAATTGACTGTGCATTTGGTGGGCGAAACCAGGCAGCCAAATGTGCACAGTTCTATAATTAAACCAGCTACAAGTTAAGTCTGATGGGACGGATTTCTGAGCCTCCCGGTAAATTGGTCATTCGTGAAAGAGCTGTTCCCGAGACGTTACAGTGTGGTGTAAAAATATGCCTTCCACGTTCCCCTACTCAGTAACTGCACTTGCTAGCAATTACCTTTGAAGTGCCTTAAGATGTTTCAGTATTTATATACGTGCTACACCAAAAATAAGGATCACTCTCATTAGTTCTATAGCGGTGAATTCCACACAAGACCCAGCATCGTCGAGCTTACATTCAGTCCATCCCAGTGACCTTGTCTACATTTGTGCTAAAATCAGCTGCATAAGTCACTCACTCCCACGGATCAGGCACCTGAAGAATTAATACCATTGGAGTAGGTCAATGGCAGATACAAAGCAATTCAGATAATGGACTGTGTCTTTTGTTTTGATTGGGAAGAAGGTTTCTTTTGTGTGCGTGGGGAATAAGAATGGATTGCAAAGATCAGATGATGGATCAAAAATGTTTCATAGCTCCTGAAACTGACTGATATGAGTGAGTATTATTGCGGTCGTCTTTCGACAGTCCCACAACCTCGACTCCTAAGTACGTCCTGAGTTAATCTCAATTCTAGCCAACGGTGTCAGCCTGGCTCAGTTGGAAGCTCTCCTGTCACTGGATCAGAGGATGTGGGTTCAAGCTCCAGGTAGAGGCAATGAGTTTATAGTCGAGGCTGATGTTTCAATACATTCCTGAGTGGGATACCACACTCTCACAGGTGCTAACTTTAGCTGAGACGTTCAACCAAAGTCCTTCTGTGCCTTATAATAATAATAATCTTTGCATTTGATTTAGCGTCTCGTCACGTCTTCGAGATGTCTCAAAGCGTTTTATAGAATATACTGTAAATTTAATTGAATGTGTGTTTTGTGGGCGAAACGCGGCGGCCAATTATGCACAGCAGCGTCCCCACAAAGTCGTGGATTGAAGTGACTTTAAGGGACTTTACGATCTCACGGTGCTATTCGAAAAGAGAAGGGGGTTTCTCCCAGTGTCCTGGCCATTAAATAGATCATCAACCTCTGACTGTTTGTGGGATGTCGCTGTGTGTGGCGAATTGGCTGCTACGTTCTCCTGCAAACATTGTCACAGCACTTAATACAAAAGGGTTTCCAGGCAACATTTAACGTTACAGGTGCTATATCGAATACGGATATTGTTATAATACAAGCATAGCTGTAACGTGCACAGTAAATTGAACATCTTTAATCCAATTATGAGAAATTAGTCAGCCTTATCACAAATCCCAGTCCAAAACACGGCAGGAACCCAAGTTAGGATACAAATTCTCACTGTTCAGACACAAATCGTCAAATATTTGTTTACATGTACCAGCGTGTTAAAGCAAAAAAAAGAAGGGGTGTATGCTTCATACCCGAAATGCAAATTGTGCTAAATTAAACTGATTACAGCGCAGAAGGAGGCCATTCGGCCCAAAAAGTCTACTCTACGCTGGCTCTCAGAGTAAGATGTCTGTTCAGTGCCACTGCCCTGCCCTGTCCCGTCTCCACACCACATCCCCATATTAAAAACTTGCCTGTCACGTGCCCTGAATCAAGGCCATCTCCTGTTGCCTTGGTGCATCTAAAATGCTACATTGATATAGTAAATACGGACCCAAGGTGAAATTTCACTCATTATGAGAGTGCTGTCTGCACTCACCCATTAGTGAATGAAGCCACAAGAAACAAAACAATTAATGGATTATGGATCTAGTGATGATAATAGTAATGATAATAATAATACGGCATTCGGTACAGTATCTTTAACGTCAGACAATATACTGTAAGCTGTAGTGACTGTGTGTTTTGTAGGCCGAGTATAAAGCAACTGTGGATTAAAAGATTGTGAAACATTATCATTGGCCATTATTCAAACTGTTAAATGAACGTTTTTAAGACACGACGGGGGAGGTGGAAATAAATGTTGTGCTTCCGCATCAATTCAGTAAATTAGTCGACAGTAAAACGAGGATATACATAAACCCTCGCACTTGATCTAACGCCTTTCACGTTGGGAGGACGTCTCATTTCTTTAACTAGCTACTGCAGAAAATTGCAACAAACAGAAAACCCACCCCAATCAATGCTGCATCATTTCAGATCGAGCGTAAAAAATGCTATTTTAACAGTTCTCTCATGTTAACGGCAGTTATTAATGCCACGCTGCTTTGCTCCAGCACCACACTGGTTTGCAGCTAGCTAATGCATCTGCGCCATTGACAAACCGTGTCTAAATGAATGATCTTCCACTACAAAAGAAAAACTCTGAACAGAAACATTCTGCCAACACTGCACCATGGGCAAAGACATTAAAAACACATTACGAGGGGGGAGCGGGCGGGGGGTGAAATTCACCACGTATTTCAAAGGGAATCGGATTCCAATTATTGAGAAGACCACATTATAAATTCCAAAACAAAGGGTCAGATTTCCCAGTGTTGCAATTGTTTTTGATAATCGCCCGCTCTGTAGAATGATTGATCCGTGCAACTGAGCTTCACGTCCCCCTTGCCAACCAATTCCCCCACTGATGCCCACTGCCGCTCACCGAGTTCAGTTTAATGAAGCGTTTGTACTGTAGCAGAACAGGTTTTTTTGGGGGGGCACGAGCATTTCACAAGATCGGTTCGGATCTGTACCTCAACTCCAATTACCCCCGGCTTTGCCCCTGCATCCCTTGATAACCTTACCTAACGAGAACCTACCCACTTCGGTCTTGCAATAATGCTTACGTTTGATACAGCGCCTTATCACGTGGTTGAGACTTCTCAAAGCGCTTCGTAGGATGCGGACTGTGTGCTTTAAGGGCCAAATGGCATTTGTTCTCAACCTCTTATCTTATCTCCAGCCTCGATTGAAAATACAAAGGTGTCTGGACAATTAGTAAGTGTATTGGAATTGTATTGCATTGTATGAAATTCTGCTTAAAATCAAGGGGATCCACTCTGACAGAAATGGGTGATGCTGGCTCCTATTTGACCACCAAATTGAGGGCCGATTGGAGCCTGCACTGAACTGACTGAACTACAGATTCTGAACGAAACCCAATTCACAGAACCTATTTTACACCCCGTTATAAACTACAAGCACTCATATTCTCTCTGAGTGCTGGCTGTCAACTGGCAGGCAGTCGAGTGGAAGTGAGCTGTGGCTGGCTGTAATTTCTTCCACTGTTCAGAAGCACTGTGCAAAAAATACAGCACTGGACGCATCAATCGCAAACTAGGGGTCTGGGCTAGTCAACCATGTAATTTATTGAACAGAGGCGCTGTGTAAGCACGTAACAGTTAGCTGCTGGATAGGATAAATAAAGCAGTTGAGAATGGATGCCATTTTTCTCTGCGGAGCTACAAAACTGACAAAGCATGAGCATTCACAATTCTTAGTAGACGTCCTTATCGGAAATGGGAAGTGCAGTCGTTTCAAATATGGCCTCAGCGCATTTCGGAGTTATGACCCCAAATCCGGAAGGGATTTACGACGACAGACTGGGAAATGTAAAACCGCTCTGTACGAATTCAGGTGCCGCGATCGCCTGCGAATCACTCCGCACAGTCACTCCGCTTGGCAGAAAACCTCAGTGAAGCACTTCGGGACATTACGAATCAATCGCCTTGCAAGAGAGAGAACCCGGGTTCAATTCCCGAGTCAGAGCGAAACCTTAGGAAAGTTTCCTTACTCCATCCACATGCCTCTGTTTACCGAGCAGTAAGTAGGAACCCGGTTGTTAGTCGATTGGCGGATCGCTTTCCGGGCGGTAATATTCCCTCCAAATATTTTTTAAAAAATTATAATTTGATACACTCAATCCATGACTGTTTGTGGGACGTCGCTGTGCGTAATTGGCTGCTGTGTTTCGGCCACAAAATACCCAGTCAATCCACTTTACAATATATCCTGTGAAGCGCTTTGAGAGGCCTCTATGAAATAATACGGTGCTATATCAAATGCAAGGATTAATATTAATATTTCTCATTAGAACACCGCAGAAGGTTACAGTGCGGAAAACAGCTCCTTTCCACTCCAGCGTTATGGTATTGAAAGTCATCTGAAGTAAGGACGAATTATGGTCAAATCCATTTCAATCATTGGGTTATGTTTGGATCAAATGTAGCGTTAAGTTCGGCAAGGAAATATGTCTAAACCCAGCCCAGAAAAGGTGTCAAATTCTGCGAGGAAGAAAATCAATAAGGTTGCGTTTCTAAATGAGTAAATCAGTGGTGCGAGACGCTCTCGCTATTTGCAGGACAGTGCTGTACATTATTGTCTTCTCTCTTTTAAGGCGCGCAAGAAAATGTTAGCAAAGGCTTCTGGCGTGAAGAGACATTGCTTATGGAGCGCTGTAATAGCCCGAGATACAAAGGCATGATTTCCTCAGCGCTGCACTCCCACTGTGAAAGCAACCATGACAATTCAGTTCAGCTTGGCTCAGTGGTAGCGCTCTCGCCTCCGAGTCAGCAGGTTGTGGGTTCAAACCCCACGTCGGAGGAGGGAAATTGCAAGAGGATTTGAAAAAAAAAGATGGTTTGAAGCGGCTCGTAACGGGGCAATGACTCTGTCAGCCCTACTGACAGAGCAAACTGCTAAGATAAGGAGTCCTGTAGCTCAGTGGTTAGAGCACTCGCTTTGCAAGTGAGAGACCTGAGTTCAATTCCAGGCAGAGGGCGAAACCTTGGGCAAGTTTCCTTACTCCACACAGAGCCTAATAATAATCCCTCCAAAAAAACCAAAAACAATAATTAAATTGGTCATTTTCAATCTACGACTGTTTGTGGGACATTGCTGTGCGCAATTGGCTTCCGCGTTCGCCCACAAATATACAGTCAATTCACTTTACAGTGTGTTCAGTGCAGCGCTTTGGGACGTCCTCCTGACGTGAAAAAGCGCTATATCAAATGCAAGGATTATTATTATTATTAAGGCCCTGGGCTCCATAAGCAGCCCACAACTCCAATAACAACAACAATAATAATAACAATAAGCCTGGAATAGCCACACGTCGATAGAATGTGAACACGGTGGAACCTGCGTAAAATATTCATGCATTTTATTTTCCTCCCCTCCCCCCAAAAAGTCTCACTTCTGGATTTCCCTCTCTCTCTCCCCCCCGCCCCTCCATCCTCCCCCAAACCCCGCAGGAGATCCACTTCGGAAGCAGGAGATATCATCTGGCACCTGGAGAGGTGTAGCGGGGCCATTAAGTTATGAAATGGAGGGCCTTCGGTGCGCAGTCACAAGCCATCAGAAACTGTCTCTTTTACTGGAGCTCACGCTCTGAACGGAGCCACTGCGATGGGAGCAGTGCTGCTTGGCGTCAATCTCGCTCAGTATTTCAAGGCAAGAGTTAGCAAAGGCTTGATAACAGGCTGGGGGTGAGCGTAAAGGGAGGCCAGTTTTTGGGGTTGATAAATCGGGACTGTAATTGGGTTGCGATGCATCTTCTCCGTGTCAAGGCTGTCTGCAAAAGCTCCTGTTTGAGGCTATCTGGCTGGCTGACTGGCTGGCGTTAGATAAGAACTTTTGCTAGGAACGCTACAGTTATCGAATTATCAAAGCAATAACAAGCCACGTGCCCCCAAGAGAGGAGGCGCGTACACAGCCAAACGCCGCCTGAATGTTTAATCTGGTGCAGTGAAGCCTTGCAGTTGTTTACACTGCTGTTACCGAGTTCTTCGTGTACAGACAACAATCAATTCGCATCGTTGACAGCGATTCCGTGCGAAACGCTTTGAGACCTTTTTGTTGCCGGCCAACCCACGACTGTCAACGCAGTACCCTTCTAAACGTAAACCCGCGCACGTCTTACACTGTCTAACCCCCGGGAACAACTCAAAGCGTAGCGACTGTATGTTTTTGCAAGCAAACGCAAACTGCAACATCCTCTTTGTGCACAGCAAAGTCCCACAATCAAGGACTACTTTATCTGGGGTGGGAGAGAGCGCGGGCGAGGGCCACTTATTGGATATTTAACAACACTGCAGTGGAACGTCAGCTAGACTATGTGAGCTCAAAATCATGATGTGGGGGGCGGAGGGCTTAAACCCACAACCTCCTGACTGAGAGGCAAGAGTGGTACTGACTGAGCCGGGCTGACATCTCACTGAGCAGATAATTCCACCCAATTCTATTGAAAACACACCTTTTGCTTTTGCTGCTGCCGCTCAGGTGATTACGAAATTGGCAAACCGTTTAACGATCACTGATTAAGTCCTGACGCACTCTGCTACCAGGGCAAGGAAACTCGGAGAGACTCTATTAAGGAAGCTGAAATTGATGGCTTTCTGTGACAGTGACGAACACAACAGCTAATCTGCGACCGACTAACATTCCACTTGACTGAAGAGAGTCTGCCGAACGACAGCAGAAGTTGCAGAGAATTTGTAGCAATGGCCAAGGTGACAGCACCTGATACTCCCAGTCATCATGAGTAACCAATGGGGGAGGGGGGGTCTGGGGGGGAGGTAGGGGGGCGAAGAATGAGCAGTGGTGGTGCGGGGAAAGAGGCTCATGATTCAAAATGCACGTGGCAAGTGCAACGCGTTTCAACGATGAGATAAGGGGCAGTGTCATATACAAGGATTATTCTTCTTAATATTAACCTGTGCGTTGTAAGAGAAATTCATGACACTCTCCCATGCGAGACCCTTCCAATGATGTATACATCATGCTTCTATGTCAATCGGTTATTGTGTTCTTGGCGGACAGACAGACATTTCGTCTTTACTTGCATAAGAAGGAGAGGTGACGAACTGATTGACATCTGACGGTGAATATCTAGAATCACTGTTGCCATGACAAAACTCTCTGCCACACTTAAAAATTAATTATTGCTCATAAATATTAAATGTGCATTTCAGACCAAACAAAAATAAAAACTCCAGAGGATGTGAGAGCATCTACTGTGAGCATCTAATACTGTGAGTTGCAGTGGAATTCCTTTCTAGGTATTCTGGATGGATGGGATCATATGGGTCAAGGGCAAGCTTTGCTGCTGCTTGTCCAGCAAGGACACCCTACCCTTTAGGGCTTCGGTTTCCAGGGTTAATAGGAACTGAGTAGGAGGATTCGCTGCCCCTAGTAACAGGTCTGCCCTTCCAAGTCCTGCCGATGAGTCAGGCTGGTTGTGATATCATCTGGAGTGCCCCGGACTACCTGGCTCGGGAACAGGACTACCGAGACCGCCACATAGGGCCGGTTTGATTCTGACATTCTGTTACTAAACAACAAAAAAAATCATTGCCGATTTACGTCTTGTGCAAAATTTGGTCGATTCTGAAATCAACACTGCTGCTACTCAGCCCCCACAAGCAATTGCAACGCTTTGCTTGTTCACTAATAACATTTAACTGCAAATAAATAGTTCGGATCCCGTTATTACAAATCAAGAAAAACGTCATCTCGTGTTTAGGCGTTAAGTGGAATCTAATGCAGATCAGTTACCTCTGCGAGCTACTTCCAGTATTATAATATAATACAGTAGTATAATAATATTATAATTTAAATACAGCGGAGAAATACAATGCGCTGGCCATCAATAAAATATTGGTGTGTAAAGCTGGTCTTTCACCAGCGAGAGGTCTGCTCAATGAAATTAGTTTGGGGGAGAAAAGAGATCATGTTTTTTACATAAACTATGCGATGCTTTGCACGGCACAAAGGCGTAGGCACGCTCCACGGCTCCTTTAAATACAAATAATAATCCTGGCATTTGGTACAGCGCCTTATCATGCCTGCGAGACGTCTCAAAGCGCTTCACAGAATGTACTGTGAAGTGGAGTGACTGTATATTTTGCGGGCGAAACCAACTGGCAGCCAATTGCTCACAGCAGCGTCCTGCAAACAGTCGTGGATTGAGTGACCGCACTTTGTATTCCTTTCAATCTCGACGCGTCGAGGCTGGCTCAGGCGGTGAGAGCTCTCGCCTCTGAGCCAGGGTATTTTTGCGGGTTCGAACCATACCGCGTCGGGACTTGGAAACTCACACAGTCCAAATTCCGTAACTGAGAGCACCCGCGCTCGTTTGCACATGGTTGGCACGAGCAGCAAACTTGGGCGTTTGTGCTGTTAACCCAGATCCGCAAATTAGACCATGGCTGTGGCTTGAAAAATTGATGCTTCAGAAAGGAATGGAACACCGCGACGCTCTGTTAAATTGAAAGTGTTCCAGGCAGATTATTTTGTTGATCCCCATAGTGCGTCCTCCTGTCTTCATACAAGACTAGGGCAGCGTTGCAGTGCGTTGAAAACCTGACGAAACACGGCTCCTATCACTTATAGATGATCTGCCACTCGACTGCCACTCAGAGAACGGGATTAAAGTCTCATGCTTCTAATAAGGGTCACAAGTGAAATGGCTGCAGTGCAGGCATCTTAATCCAGTTCGCAGTTGGAATGAGGTCTTTACACAGAACTGCCAAGAATATGACTCTGAGTGCTCAGAACCCTCTTAAGCTTTCTGTGCGCTTTATATGTGATCCGAATAAATGAACGAACGAACGAGAAGACTCTCACTCAATGCACGGCTGCTTGCGAGATCATTTTCTCCGCACGAAAATCGGCAGCCAAGTTCGCCTACAAAGACAGACAGTCACACCACTAAAGCAGTAAAATTCCTGTGAAGCGCTTTGAGACGTCCTCCCACCGTGAAAGGCACTGTATCAAACGTAGGATTATTATCCAGCAGATACCTAAACGGGTGTACATTCAAAATAACATAAACACGGGCTGCAGAATAAATCACTGGTTCCTTGTGTAAATATGAACGGTTAGTAAAGGATATACTTCATAATTCACAGTTGTAGTCAAAATGACCCAAATTAGGTCTAATTTGCGATACTTCTGAATAGATTTCTGAATAAGGAATGTGCAATTTGCCCCCTTCCCCCCAAAAAAAGAGTGAATACACTGCGGAATTCAGCAAATTCAATTATCACACATTTCTTATACCGCAAATTATAGTTCGCTAATAGCATCTGCTGCTCGACAGATATCACAATGCACTCACGCGCACGCACACACTGTTTTGGGGGTTTGCTGTGAAAATGCCTCAATGGGTTAAAATACAATTGAGCCATCTCAGCTCCAGTACGTCCAAGACTTAATAAAGTGTGTGATCGTTGTGGGACATGACAGGTAATCTTCCGAGGGAACGGATCTCGGGGACAAAAATAAAACTCCTTTAGAGGTCATTTTGGTTGCACAATGATGTGCTGACATTGGATTTTGACACTCACTACTTTGTACTGAATTAGAGCCAATCACTGACAATATTGCAAGTCATTCCTGACGCCTTTAAAACATCCTATATCAGCCGTGACAATTTTTTTTTCCTTCAAAAAAAATAAATCTTCGCTCCGTATAAAGCTTCGTTATGCAGTGCAGTTACTGCCGTTTAATTTTTCGTACTTACACACAACAGTAAGATCATTTTACCAATATAATTCGCCCTTCAGGCCAGGAGGACGTCTTAAAGCTCTCCACAGAAATTGTTTGGGGTATCTGAGCCGGGAATGTGTGTGTGGGTGGGGATGGGGAAAGGGATGGTGGGTGAGTTCTGGGATGAGTTCCACTGAATAGGCACAGGCAGGACCTTGGCTTAGACGTCTCATCCGAAGGACGGAGCCTTTGACACCCCCACCACTGCTCTGGAGCCTCAGTCTAGCGTGCGGGGAGGGGGGCGGTGTGTGGGGAGGTGGGAAAACATTGGTTTCAAGTCACTTTCGGCAAGTTTCCTGCCCTTGGGTACAACACCACCAACAAAAAGATTCCATTTATAGAGCGCCTTTCACGTCGGGAGGACGTCCCAAGGCGCTGGACAGTTGGGTCAGGACCCGAGCCGGAGGGAAATGGTTAGGGGGAGGGAAGGGAGGGAGCGAGGAGTTGGTAGAGAGTCGAGGGGAGCTGAAGGCACGCTTGAGACCGGCCTTGAAGGAGGAAGGCCTTGGGTGGACGGGCATTTCGAATTCGCTCGCTCGCTCTCCAATTAATGACACAGGAGCAGCAGGAGGCCATTCAGTCCAGCCAGCCTGTTTCTGGCGGCTTTTCTGCAAGGTCTGTTCGGGGCACGTAATGCCTTTTGGACCATTTGATCTCATCCTTCCTGCTCAGCCGTCCTCCCATCACGGCATCATGCGAGGCTGGTTTTAAAGTGAATCCAAGAGTTCCTGTCTGCCTCAGTCACTCCTGTTGGTATCCATATTATTTCCCTCCCCACTGTGACCTGCCCGAAGAATGGATCAGAGTACAGAAGGAGGAAAATAAGGAGTGGACACGAGAGATTTCTGCTGCTCAGTAATAACATCCAATGAATGAAACTCTCAGAGGCCTCAAAGTACCTTACAGTGAGGTGTGGTGACTGTGCATTTGGGAGTGCGAGGGCGGCAGCTAAAACTACAGTCGCTACGCTCCGCGGCAAATGCCGTGCGACGCTTTGAGGCGTCCTCCTGACATGAAAGGCGCTGTATCGAAGGCAAACTCGGTGATCATTATCAAATATTAATAACATTATGATTTATTATTATTATTAATAGTAAAAGAGTACATTGGAGCCGTGCCTGTGATTCAAACCGAGCTGGCTCTGCCTCTGACTCAGCGCCCGTAGCTGAGAAGCTGAGTTACTTGCACAACCCACGCAGTTTAATGAACCCACTACCGACTAGTGCCGCAGGAAGCCTTATTCTTTTCTCTGCGAAAGAACAAAGAAAGGCAGCCAAACAGACCTGTGCACCAGCTTCACGCCGAGCCGGGGGGCGGGGGAGTGGCGGAGGTGACCCATAACATAAGCAGGGTTGAAGAGGAAGGTCTTCAAGTCGTGATCTCTACAAGAGGGGAAAGCCAGGGGGTAAGGCGGTGGGATTGGGGGGGGGGGGAGAGAGAGTTTCCGAAGCTCGGAGGGCTGAAAGCGTGGCCGCTGATGGTGGAGCCGAGGGGACGAGGGATAGAGGAACGGGAGGCCAGAGCCAGCCAGACTCGGATATTCCCCTCACGCCTCCCCACCCCCAGCCCCCCACCACCACCTCCAGTTCATTGAGAAGCCAAAATAATATCGTCGGCTTTCATTTCTGCAGCTCGTGTTTTTAAGCGGCACACAGAGACATCTGTGCTCGATGGGAAGATATTCCTCGTTTCTCTCCTTTTTTTTTAAAAGAATATCGAAAGGCGGCCAGTGTTAATGAAACATTTATCAAAGAGCCTTTTTCTGTCGGTCTGTATTTGGCTCTCAAGCGCACACACACACACACACTGCTTCCTTTGTCGAGACCTACACTGGATTAAAGTATACGCGACAGCGCCTTCCCTCAGAAATCTGCCTCACAGAATTCGACGAAAGATTGCCCCGCAGCTCTTCTGCATAAACCGCCGACTCAAGGCGTCTGACGAGGATTCATTCACTGCATCACAGTAACGGCAGCTGGACTTCCAGCCACTATCTCCCCTGATCTGCGCAACTCCCCCTCAAACTGCCCTGCCTCGCGTCCTCTCTTTCCCCAACCGACCTCACACCTCATTTTTCTAGCTCTTTTACCCCTTCTTCCCCTCTCCCCCACCGCCGCACCCATCGCACGCTCTGCTTTGCGATCCACACCGCCAGATACCTCAGGACTTTAAGCGCTCTGTTGTTGGAAGGTATCTCAGGACAGCGTCTTCCATGAAAGGTGCCAGTTCAGTATTATTAATTATTAATAATAATAATAATTATGATTATAATAGTAATAATCCTGTGTATTTTGTGGACCAAACCTGGCAGCCAGTTTGCGCACAGCAGTGTCCTACAAACAGCCATGGAGTGAGTGACCATTTTTATTTGGGGGATTGGGGACCATGACATTAGGAGAGAGAAACTTCCTTCTCTTTTCGAATAGCCTGATCCGGCAGACGGGACCTCGGTTTAACGTCTCATCCAAAGGACAACGCGAGTTATTATTGCTGTTTGCGAAGGTTTTTTTTTAAAATAAAAGTTTCCCAAGTTACAATTTTATCTCAAGCCAAAACAACTCAATAACTTTAATGGACCAGTTGAGCTGGATGGTGCAATACTGTCAAGGAAATTATAAACTGTGAGAGGAAGGGTGGAGCAATGTAATTATCAGGCGCCGCACATTCAATTGGATAAGCTGTGCACTGAGTTGCTCCTCAAATTTCTTCCTGCTTTGCTCTGGTTCTACGAGCCCAGAATAAATGCTGGTGACTTTCGCATCAGAGACAAGGGCTCTAAAGCGTGGAATCCACATTCCATTCAAAGCCAGTGAACTCCCCTCTCCAGAGGAATTTGTCAAACCACCTTGCTTTGCATTTCCCATGAATAAATTCCACAGGAACAGAACGTTTCCCTATTTTACTGAAATACATCTAAGACCCTGGTTGTTTGTCGATTGACAGATCTCTTTCCTGGGGATCATAATCCCTTCAAAAACAATATGTGGTCACTCAATCCACGGTTGTCTATGGGACACCGCTGTGCGCAATGGGCTGTGGCGTTTTGCCCACAGAATACACAGTCCATCCCACTTTACAGTATGCTATTCTGTGAAGCGCTTTGAGACGTCTCAACGACGAGATAAGGCACTATATCAAATGCAAGGAATATAATAATTATTATTATTATTAATTAATAAAGGGGCGCTGACCGGAAACTATTTTCTTTTAGCTCGGAGACCCATTTCATCAGTGCAGAGCAAGGCTGCAATATGTATCATCTTGTGTGCATGTGTGTGTGCGTGTGACAGGCAATAGCTGTACAAGATAATGGATGGCAAGAATTATTACTTGATGCAGTGTATTGGGGCTTTGCTGAAGTTAAGGTCAACGCTCCATTAAAACGATGTACTCCACCACTGCTGTCAGCTCACGCTCTATCACGGAGTCAGGCTCCTACACTGTCAAGCGCTCTGGGACGCTACCGTGCGTGAGGGGCGCTATGTAAATGCGAGTTGTCCTTGTTGTTGAAGCGGAGACCACCCCACGTTTCTGATGAATTGTTCCATTTCTATAGGATTGAGGCACATTAAAGGGCAGCCCAGGTGGTTGGGAACTGTTGAGCTACACACTCCCGTGGGGTGGGGGAATCATCGGTTGTCAAAGAGCGTTGATGGCCTTTGACGGTTCTCCTCGGGATAACCAATTAGCGCAAAGTCACTTCTACACTGGAACTTACAAATGCAAGCGATTATAGAACGGCCCAGTCCCAGCTCCCCTCGGAGTTCAGCCTGGGTTCAACTAGAACCAACAGAGGACAGTACACACCAGGTTTCCTGCACCGACCCTCCAACGGACAGCACTACAAAATGGTCGACGTCCAAATTATTGGGTTGACGCTCGTGTCACTTCCTGCGCGCATGCGGGAAGTGCCGCGGACATCAGCGGCTCTTGTCAATCGACTAACAACCGGGTTTCCTACTTACTGCTAGGCAAGCAGAGCCTTGTGGAGTAAGGAAGAAACTGGCCTAAGGTTTACCCGATTCAAATACGTGCTGAAGACTTCAGACTATGTCGAAAGCGATGGTGCTTTACCACCCCCTCCTCCCTCTCTCCCTTACACACACCGGTTGAATCCCAGTAGCACAAGGTCACAACACCATTAAGATGCCATCAGGTATCCACAATCTCGCTCAATTGCCCTTGAATGGAAAGCGAGTGACACCTTCCTAGCAGCCGTTCAGCGATATGATTGCCATACATGATTGAGAATTGTTAACAATAAATTGCTATCTACGGAATATATATAGAGAGAGAGAAAAAAAAACGTGTCGTGCACTGTTAGCAGTGTGAAAGCTCGCGTTGATTTCATTTCGTTTCATTCATGCAGATCACGCTTCCAAGATCAGTTCAACGCAAAATTCTTTTAACTGCAAACCCCGAGTAGTGCGCTTCTCTGTGAGTTCTGACGCGTCTGAAAATTGCTTTGAATAATCCTCGCATTCGATACAGCTCCTTATCACGTCTCCCCACGCTTCACGGGATTTTACTTTAACGTGGAGAGACTATGTATTTGCAGGCGAACAAGGCGGCCAGTTTGCGCACAGTGATATCCCACAAACAGCCACGAGGTAAATGACCAATTTTATTTGAGGGATTGTGGGCTAGAAATTACCCTCTCTTTTCTAGTGTTACAGTATAATGCCTTCACTGCTTCCTGTGCCTACAAACAAAATTGTCACTTGGAGAGGAATTACTACAAAGTGCTTTGAGAAGCTGGACGGCACTAGCAATGCAAGTCTTTCCTTTATTCTATTGCTTTGATAACCCACAGGTTCATTGTCAATCAATCTTCCTTCTTGTCTTCAGTTTCTCCTGTTGAAAATTAAGTTGGTCGTGTTTGTCAGGCTTTCACTGACGGCTATCGCCTCCGTCTTAATAGATAATCCCACATACGCACTCACAAAGTAATAAAGCCCCATCAATAAATGAAACCAATCAATACATTTTTTTTAAAAAAGGAATCAATCAATCAATCGAACAATCAATAAATTTAAAAAAAACAGCAAACAAACAAACAAACCAAAAGGAGCACCTCAAACCCAGTTTGTCTCTGACACCCCGTGAGAGCAATTATGGTTTAAAATTCAGGATATGTACAGCTTTTCCGAGGCAATCTTTTCTATCATCCCTGGGTGAAAAAGTTCCTGGGAAATCACGCAGCCTTTTGTTCCTCAGGCAAGTGTGCGCACAGTTTGATTCACGGGGAAAGGTGGGTGTGTTCTGATCGCTGCCGGAAACGCTCACTAAGTCTATTCATAAAGTTTTTAATGCACAGGTTTTCACAGTCCTGGGTCTATGCAATTGCATTCCCTCAACCCCTCTCCCCACCCTCAGCCCCCTCCAACCCTCCTACAGTGCCATCGCTCTTCAGTCTACAGCAGTCAATTTACTGGAAGTGGAACAAGAGCTCGGGGGCACAAGAGAATTGTCGGGTTAATTGAAATCGAGAGAATACGATGGGATATTCAAAACAAGCAGACGTTCCGTTCTAGCAGGTTCTGTGCCTGTTCTAGGGAGGAAAGCAGCACAACAGCAAAAGTTGAGCAGGCACCGCCATTCATCCGAGACCCCAAACCAGGCTTTGGAACTCAGTTGCACCTTTTACATCCCACTGAGTTGCCGTTCCGTAGAACCTTATGATATTTCAGCACAGGAGGAGGCCATTCGGCCCATCGTGCCTCTGCCGGCTCTTCGAAAGAGCTACCCAATTAGTCCCCCCGCTCTTACCCCAGAGCCCTGCAATTTTTGTTCTGTTCAAGTACACATTCCAATTCCCTTTTGAAAATTATTGAATTGTCCCATCCTCCCCCCCCATTTCTTTAGTATATCCTGCGAAGCTTTGAGATGCCTCGACGATGTGATAAGGTACGGTAACAAATGCAAGGATTATTATTATCAGGATCATAAATTCCTTCAAGTACACCCACCGAGGTAATAAGTCAACCTAAAAGAACCTGAATCCAGCGTTCCGAGACGCTACCCCACATGACAGGCTCTTATTTAAGCACTTGTTGACGTTTGCAGTCTGCCCAACACTCGGCTGGCAGCCTTTCTATGAAACAAAATAAAATAAACCAGCGTAAAATCCAACCCTTTTTGGGCGCGAAGTACATAACTCGACACTGGCCCAATATTTCAGAACGCTAACTTCTCAAGAAAAAAAAACGTCCCTCCGATTCCCAACTGTGCATCTCCGTGTAAACTACAGAGTTTTACATGTAATCCAATTGTCACAGCTGTGGCGAAAGCAAATTTTTCAAATTGATTTATAGGGGGTTTGAGAAGAGTCAGTGTGCGCCAAAGAGCGGAACTATTAATTTAATGCCAATGTATCCTTCAACCTCTTTTTAAGACAAAGGTCACTGAGAGCTGCTGCTTTGCATGCATCCGTCATTTAGTACGCCGGGGGAATGAATTATGTGCGAGTGTTTTAAGGCACTAAATAGAACATTTTCCACTAATGCACCATTGGACTGTGACAAAATTGACCTCGGATTGTCTCAGATGCGGGTGGGGGGGGGGGCACTTCGTAAAATGAATTTGCCCCCTCCGATCGGCTGTTAGGTTTATTAACCATTTTGTGAATACTCCCTCAGCTTGAACGAGAATTTACAATATTAATATTGCCGTCGAGAGGTTACCTTTGGAGAACACAAACGAAATGCGAAATATTTCCTTTTTTTTATATACATATATATACATAAAAACAAAACCACTGAGACGTTGGCATAAAATATGGATGAAATCCGATGTGTACAAAATCAATGCCATCCTAGGGGTGGCCATTATTCCCCCGGCTACAATTAGCGCTGAACTGACTGTGGTGCAGTACGATTTTGGAGGCAAAGCACTGCACTTAAGAGACAACTAGCAACTGCAATCTTTTTGGGATCAAAACAACGATCAGCTTGTAAATAATGACCCACAAGAGCTCCATTTAAACCCGTCATTCAGCCCTGCTCTCAACACAATTATTTTCAGCTTGGCTCAGTCGGTAGCACTCTCGCCTAGGAGTCGGAAGTTTGGTTCAAGCCCACCCCTCCAAACGTCAGCTCTTGGAATCCCTTCAGTCTAGTCTGTTGCTCCAGTACAGCGCTGGGTGTGCTGCACTATCGGAGGTGCCGTCCTTTGGATGAGATGTTAAACCCAGGTCCCTATTTACGTGGACTTTCAAGATTCCATGGCACCACTGGAAAATAAAAAGCAGTTTTGACCTGGCCAAGATATAATTGGTCACTTGCTTCATGGCTCTTTGTGGAATGTTGCTGTGTGCAAAATTGGCTGCTGAATTGCCCCCAAAGGTAGACCGGACCTCGGTTTAACGTCCCATTCGAATGGACGGTACTTCCGACATTGCAACACGTGCTCCCCATCACTGCATTGGAGCGTCACCTTAGACTAAATGAGTTCCAAGTCCTGACCTGGGATTTTTATTAACAAATTATGATTTGTGTTTCTTGATTAATCATTATTTTCATTCCAATTAATTCTAATTATTTGTTTTCATTTGGGTAACGACTATATATTATTAACATTTTAGGTTGCGTTGTTTGGTCGATTAATTTTTTGTACTGCTTTTAATAACGCTGCACTTATATCGCAGCGAATATCACCGGTAGATGAACAACTACTAACCTCATCCTCCAAGAGTTGGTCTTAGTGACGAGTAAATGGAGTGAGAGCAAATGGCTCTGTGCTCAGCTCAGTCCCTTGAGGCTCAATGAAAGCTCCCAAGCAAAGAATTGAATCTTTCAATGCACCGCTTTCCAAAGTCATTTAAAGAGTCAATTGTGTTTAAATTAATGAAAGGGTTTCAAGGAATTAATCACCAAAACACACTTTCCCTGCCTCAACCCCTCCACTGTGTTGCTCGCTCTCTGCTAGTCTTCAAATCACACCTGAAGACTTTCCTCATCTTATAACAGCTCCACGTGAGCTGTTGTTCACTCTGCCCCCACCCTCTGGAACTCCATCCCGCAGTCCCTCCGCCTTGTCTCCTTCAAATCCCATCTCAAGAACACGACCCCCAGCTCGGGTCCGAAACTCTGTCTGTCCAGCACCTTGGGACGTCCTCCCGACGTGAAAAGCGCTTTACACATGTAATTTCATTGTCGGTTGTTGCTGCTGTTCACTGTATAACACGACGTGTCATTCCTTGACTGCAGAAAATCTCAATTCTTCCTTGCACACGGGATCTTTAACGTCCACCCGTACAGACACAGCTGAACGTCCCATCCGAAGGACGGTGCCTCCACACCATGCGATGCTCTCTCCCAGCGCTGCACTGCAAATGTCAAACCCGCAATCTCCTGATCCAGTGGCGTGAAGTGCTATCAATTGCGGCAGGCTCACACCCACAGGCTTGCACACATGCTCGCACACGCACACACAAAATTTTGCTAATCAATAACAGTTGGAGTGGAGGAAAGGGAACCTGATAATTAATAGAAGCAGGAAAGAGTGGCAGATCATTGGTATTAAGCTGATAGAGAAAGAAACTCAACTGTTTTCACAGTTTCTATACGCGGCTGTCAACTACGGATTCCACTGCAATTAACGCTTCTCCTTTTTTAAAAAAAAAATCCAAACTAACACATTCGTCTTGTTTACGTCAGCTGGTTATCGACCAGCAGAAAGAATTTGGGTGGACATCTCCATTCCGAGCCCCCACGACCTCTGGGGAGAGGGGCTTGGGGGGGGAAAAAAAAAATCGAACGGCGCAATTCAAACAAAACTGAGGAAAATTACAAAAATAAATCAATACAGAAGGTGAAAATGAAGTCTGTGCAATAACATTCTTTTTCCACAGCGGCAATAATAACAATAGCTTCGGAAAAGACATTAGACAAATATATTTGATAAGAAAATATAAAAAGGTGTGTTATGTGTGTTATGGGACTAAGCAGTTATCTCTTTCGGAGAGCCCAGTAATAATAACAATAAGCCTTGCATTTGATATAGCGCCTTATAAAGTCTGCATTCTTCCAGTACGCTCGCTTTGGGTTAATTGCCACCTGTGCTGCAATATTCTGGGGTCAGCCTGGTTCAGTTGGCAGCACTCGTGCCTCTGAGTCAGAAGGCTGTGGATTCAAGCCCAATTTGGGGAAGTTTTGAGTTCACTCTGATTCTCCAATGCAGTGCGTGTGTGTGTGTGTATAAGGGGGTGAGGGGAGAGTGGTTGAGGGAAGGAGCTGCATTGTGGGGTGGGATGTTAAATCGATGTCTCCGTTTGTGCCCTGTTCAAGTGGACATTAAAGATCTTGCAGCACTGCTCGAAAAGAGAAGATAAAATCGGTCAATCATTTCATGGCCGTTTGCGGGAGGTTGCTGGAATGGCCTCGGGCAAAATACAGTCACTACAATTTATAGTAAATCCCGTGAAGCGCTTTGAGACGTCCTCCATCAGCGAAAGGCTAAATAAAATGCCAGGATTCTTATTATTCTGGGATTCTAATACATAATAATCCTTGCATTTGATATAGCGCTTTCTCACGTCGTTGAGACGTCTCAAAGCTCTTGATAGAATATACTGTAAAATTTTGTGGGTGAAGATATATTATAAATATGGGGCTGTAGCAAAACACTTCACCCTTCTGCCTGTCTTCAGGTGGTTGTTAAAGATGCCACAAGCTATATAAAGAGAGAATTTGGTCATTTCATTTTGTGGCATCTCGCTGGCTCAAATGCTCACTCGCTCTGTTTGGCTGCAAACGGTCACTGCATTTGACAGTAATTACTTCTGAGGCACTTGGAAACAGTTCAAGGTGATGAGAAGCCACAGGAATGTAAAGTGGCTTTCTTCCCCTGCGCCACCATTTTGCCCGATCGCAGACACAGATAGTGGGGTGGATGGGTGAGGGTTTGGGGGTGGGAAACAAGTTAAATAAAAGGGAGCAAGGTTAGAAACTGCGAGAAATACTTTGCAGCAAAAATTGAATGCGAGAGCCTGATGAAAAAATGTCTTGGCTTAATAGCAAACCTGGTCCCGGTTTAGCTGCCATTTAAAGAGCTATTTAGTTATCTTCCATCCTTCCATCGCTGAATCCCAACTATAATTGCCTGTATAACCAGCTACAGATTATCTTAGGACAGATAGAACAAATCCACAGCACTTTAGGATTTGCTTTGCAGAACGATAAGGCAGGCTGGTTTTCTATCTCTTTCTCCCCCACACCCACACACCAGCACCCCCCCTCCCCTCCCGCCACCACCGCTTATCATTTGCACTAAGAGTGATAGACAGAGTTTTGGACCATGTACCCTGTGTGAGGGGTGCTATTTAAATGCAAGTTTTTGTTGTTCAGGATCCATCAGTTATCTTTTCGGTTCGGGGAGTCGAATGGAAGTAACGATAATAATAAAAGTAATAATAATAATAAAAATTATAGAAAATTTCCTGTCGCGAAGCAAAAGTACTTTTGGGGTGCAATTTACAAATGATGTTTCCCCCAATGCTATTGAAATTCCTGCAAAAGAAATGGATCCAATTTGCATAACGATAGCGACTGTCTAAAATTTCTAACGTTACATGATACCTCATTATTACCCAGGTGCTCAAACACTGCATTAAATTCAGAAAATATGCTGCAATTATAGCTATAACTATATTTATAACGACCACAGGATCAAACTTATTCCCTCTACAGACCAAGTTATTGATTTCACCCTATCCCCTCCCCACCCCACAATCTTCCCCCCCAAAAAAAACTCTGGATTTTTTTGTCTTTCTCCCGATTCCCAAATTGAGGAAAAATTCAGAATAGACTGCCATCCATCTCTCCGCTCTTCAAATAATCAGAATAATCATCACGTTCGATATAACACCTTATCACGTCTTCGAGATGTCTCCAAGCGCTTCACAGCATACACTGTAAAGTGGAGTGACTGTGTATTCTGTGAGCGAAACCCATCAGTTGAGCACAGCAATGCGCGAGAAACAGTCATGGAGTGAGTGATACAATATTATTTGAGGGATGGTCGGCCAGGATATGAGAAGAAACTCCCTTCTCTTGTTGACTAGCGCCATGGAATCTTTAACGTCCACCTGAACAGGCAGACGGGACTTCAGTTTAACATCTCATCCAAAGGACAGCCCTCCGACAATGCAACACCCCCCAGCATTGCATTGGAGCGTCATCTAAGATTAGGTGGTTCCAAGTCCTGACATGGGGGCTTGAACCCACGACTTTCTGACTTAGAGGTGAGTGTGCTACCACTGAGCTGGACAGACACACACCTAGGTCTCGGTTCTTCTACAGGTCACACTTTTCCTCTCTCTCTCTTTCTCTCATTTCCTCCCGCCCCGCCATCACCCATCCGATAGCGTAATATACATCCAACCAATTTGACCCACTCAATATCTGTCCATCTCCGTCCTGATCCCTACATCCCTCCCAATACTCTTCCAAGCAGACACTCACGTTCCAAGAGGAGCATGAAGCGGCAATCAGCTATTCTAAAACCTGGGCACTATATTTCTCTCCCCCCTCCCGCCAGCGTCTCTCGTATGCCTGCTCTGGGATAATGAAATAGGTCAGGACAGTGCAGTTCGCACTAAGCTTCTGAGTTTTGCTTAACGCTGAGCGAAGGAGAAGAAAAGAATCATGTTCCATTAGTCCAGTTGAAGTGATTACAGCAATTTTGAATAATGCCTTGTGCCTTTCACCTGCTGTTTCCACCGCACAATCAACCTTGCTCCGTCGCTAGCACTCTCGCCTATGAGTTGGAAAGGATATGCGTTCAAGCACCATGTTGCGACTTTGAACTCACATGGGTTGATGCGAAGCTCCACTGCAGATTTTTTTTTGTTGCAATGTCAAATGTAAATTTCGATCCCGTGTGCAAAAGACACAGTCACTATGCTTCACAGTGGATCCTGCTAATCGCCTTGAAACGTCCTCTGGAGGACACCTTGTAAATAATAAACCTAGCATTTGATCTTTATTAAGTCGTTGAGACGTCTCAAAGCGCTTCACAGAATATACTGTAAAGTGAATTGACTGTGTACTTTGTGGGCGAAACAGCAGCGTCCCCACAAACAGTCCTGGATTGAGTGACCAATGTTCTTACCTCCGGAAAGCGATCCAGCAATCGACTAACAACTGGGTTCAGACTTACTGCTTGGTAAACAGAGGCATGTGGAGTAAGAAAACTTGCCTAAGGTTTCGCCCTGCCCAGGAATTGAAGCTGGGTCCTCTCGTTTGAGAGGCGAGTGCTCTAACCACTGAGCTACAGGACACCACATAATGCGATTCTCCAATCGAGTGACTTATCAAAAGCAAGGATTAAACCTTGGGATCTGGTGAAGTCGGAGCAACAAGAAATCTGTTCTGCTGCTCAGCCAATCGATCACTACTGGGACATCCGCACACGTGCTAGTAATGCAGGGTTGCACAATCCTCAATTTGTTAATGATTAAAGCTGCGATATTTCACAAGCTAATTTGCCTACAGTAATGGTTCGACACTTGATCGTTACTTGCGAGTATTTGTCGAAAGCGGAGAACCCATTAACATTAGATTTCACCCCTTGGATCTTATTAAATTCACAATGCCGGCTTTGCTAACTGAAGTCAATTTAGAATCGGAGGTTGCAGATGTTCGCCCTAAATCAGTCATATAAAAGCAGATGTATTCGGTCATTATTCATGACATGCAACACATCCCACTGTAACTCTTCAAATACACTGAGCTCTCATGCGTCCAGTTCTCATGAATTCAGGTGTCAGCCTTGGCTTGGTAGGCAGCACTCTCGCCTGGCCTCTGTTGCAGAGGGTTGCAGGTTCAAGCTCCCACATCGGGTCTTTGAACTCTGGCAGCTTATTTCATCTCCCCCCACCCCCACCCCCTCCACTTGATACAGCATCTCATCACTTCGTCGAGACGTCTCAAAGAGCTTCACAGAATACACTGTAAAGTGAATTGACTGCATATTTTGTGGGCGAAACATGGCAGCCAATTATGCACAGCAGCGTCCCTACAAACAGTCGTGGATTGAGTGATCAAATTATTATGATTTTTTTTGTGGGAGAACAGGGACAGGGATTATTATCCCCGAAAGCGATTTGCCAATTGCTTAACAACCAGGTTCCTACTTACTGCTGGGTAAACGTGCGGAGTAAGGAAACTTGCCTAAGGTTTCTCCCCGCCCGGGAATCAAACCCAGGTCCTCTCGCTTGCAAGGGGAGTGCGCCAATACCACTACACTTCCTTACTCCACTTACTTACGCCAGAGTTTACAATGTACACCACACGCCTAATAATAATCCCTCCAAAACAAAACAATAATAAATTGTCATTCTCAATCCACGACTGTTTGTGGGGCACTGTTGTGCACAATTGGCTGCTGCGTTTCGCCCACAAATATATAGTTAATTCACTTTACAGTATATTCTGTAAAGCGCTTTGAGACATCTAGAAGATTATTATTATTATTACAGGACTCCACGTAATTGACTTATCACGTCTCTCATCACGCGCTGAAGGAAGCAGGAATGTTGTTGTCTTGAAGAAGAAAATCTGTAGTCAGATGGGAGTTGAATTCCCTTTAGAGAATTCTCTTCCCTCCCCGGTCTTGAATTAGACCATCAGAATGCAAAATATGCAAACCCTCCTGAATGATTCACACACTTGAAAGACTCGATAGGTGCAAGGTTACTTATTGCTATTCGCCCTGAACGATTTCAGCATTATCGGTCGTGGTCAAATTGATGCAATGTGGAGCCTTCCCTCCCTCCCCCCTCACCGCCAGTCAGTGCCTGAAAGTCGAGTTAAGCTTCAAATTGCAAGTGAGAGAAGGTCACTTCACACCAAATCTCTCGAAAGGTCACAAGCAAAATGAATCGCTGACAATTCTGACTCTGTACAAATATAATTTTATGGTGTTAAGCAACTCCCTCCCTCCCCCTCTCTCTCTCTCTCTCTCTCTCCACCTCCTCCTGTTTTAATCTGTGCTCGCAGAGAAGATAAGTGGAACATGTGCAGAGAGAGAGAGAAAAAGAGAATGTCACTCAGTTGCAAGACACCACCCTTAGCAAGAGACTTGGTCAAACAGCAATATCACAATCTAATAATCCTTGCATTTGAAACAGCACCTTATCATGTCTGTGAAACGACTCAAAGCACTTCAAAGGATTTACTGTGAAGTGCAGTGATAATGGATTTTGTAGCCAATTTGCGCACAGCGATGTCCCTCAAACCGCCATGAAGAAGAACAGTCCATTTTTGTTTAATCTGGAGGATTGTTGGCTGGGACACAGGGAGAAACTCCCTTCTCCCTCTTTGCATTCGACGCAGCCCGTAATAACGTCAGAAAGCTTCGCGGTCAACTGCTGTAGTGACTGTGCAGCCAATTTGCACGTGGCAAGGACCTACAAACAGCCATGAAGTGAATAATCAATGGTCAAGTTATCCACAGATGCCAGGATACCCCACTGTCTCAAATAGCATCAAGAGCAGTCAAAGGGGAAGTCAATTTATCATCTCATCCAAAGGCCGGCACCTCCAACAAAGCGCTACTCTTTCCTCCGTGCCCCCCCCAGCACCACACTGGAGGATCAGCTTAATTTGTGATCTCAAAGTCCTGACACGGGGCTTGGACCAACAGCCTTGGAGGCAAAGGAGTGCAGCCAACCAAGCCGGACTGACATGATGTCAATAGCTCAGATGCGAGATTTACTCATTATTGAACGATATATGTTCAATGGCAGGTCTCAAGGTTGTATCGGAATTAAGCTCCAACCTCCCCACAACGAATAAAGACTTTGACGACTTTGCTCACACTGCTGCCTCAATGCACCAAAAAAAAAATTCCATTCACCTTCCCAGAGCAGTTTTTTGCTGCAATCCACTGATCGTTAACTGAGTTCCTGCCAACAAATTAATAGATTTATGCTCCCAGTTTCCAATGTGTTTTGGCACACAATTGCCCTGAAGACCGCTGTCAACACATTCCCACTCAAGCGAAGCCAAGTGAATTATCACAGGCACAAGTGGAATTTTTTTGTTGTAAGTGAGTTAGGGATAAACAAGTTATTGCCCTTGTCCTGCAAGAAAGCGGAAAATCCAACCTTTCTGATCCATTCCAATCAAGGATGGATCAAAGTGCCTCATTTTCTCTCTACCTCTCTCTCTCTCCCACCCGCCATGTAAGTTTTTCAGTCACCGTTCTACCCTTACCCTCACCCCCGCCCTCCTGATCCCAACCCCCAGCTCGGGTCCGAATCCTGATTGTCTAGCGCCTTGGGACGTCTTCCCGACGTGAAAGGCGATGTACAAATGTAATTTGTTGTTGTACTTAAATGCTTTATAACTCTAATTCCTGTTACATCGCGACAAGGTTTTCACGACCTCCGCACCCATGCAATCGCTGCATTCTGCAGCGGCTTGTTCTAATCGTCATGTTAATTCTCAAATCGTGTTCAGCCAGAGTTCGGCTGTGTCGGGAATAAAGGTCGCTGCTCAAGATGCGATTGTTCTGGGGAGGAATAAAAAGAACTCATCCAAATCTACTTTATTAATTCTCTCCACGTTTTACAAACCTCAGTCGTGCCCCTGTTTCAGGCGAGTGTTTTCAACCCATTCCGCTGATGGTAGATGGAGTGCTTTTCATCAGAAAATTATCCATTGGAAGAAAATTGTGGAGTTCTGTAGCGTATTGGGTTAGAGCCCTCGCAAGGACCCGGGTTCGATTCCCGGGCGGGGTGAAATCTAAGGCAAGTTTCCTTACTCCCCACGCCTCTGCTAACTTAGCAATAAGTTGGAACCTGGTTGTTAGTCGATTTGGGGGATTGTTTTTCTGGGGAGTAAAAAAAATCTCTTAAAAAAAATATTGTAATAATTTGGTCACTCAAGCCATGACTGTTAATGGTATAATGCTATGCATAATTGGCTGCTGCGTTTCAACCACAAAATATACAGTCAATTCGCTTGATATTATATATTCTGTGAACGTGGCAGCAAGAGGTTATTTCCAAAAATCCACATCCTCCTCCTTCTTACAAGGAAAACGTCTGGCCTCTCTCTGCTGAATCCGTCAAGTTCCAAAGGGTTCAGATGAGAAACAGACCTCGGTCATACATCGATTGCAAGCAATGGACCGTACTTCACTGTGTGTGTGTGAGGGAGAGAGAAAGACACACACACACACACAGCATAGGCAGACAGATCCAGCACATTAAGTGAGCTCGTAAGAATAAAAAGGATTTTGAAATCTGTAAAGTAAATTTGACCTCCTGTCACAAGAAGATTTTAAATTGGCTTGTAGCAGCACGGCATTTTTTTCTCCCAAGAATGTCAATGGATACTGGGGAATATGTCTGAAAGCTTAACGATCCTTTGAGGGTTGGGCAGTGGAAATAGGAGACAGACGGCCAAATGAATGACTGTGGCGGGTGGGAGCCGTGTGTATACATATCAGTCCGCTTCCCATCCCCATCTTTTGCAAGCCTTCTGGAAAAAGGACTTGTGGAAGCCTCCTGTCAAAAGCATCTCCAGAAGAGGAAAGGACAAGCAAACGTTTGCAACTGAACAGCGAGCCAATTACCAGAGTTAAAGGAAGGAGATGTAAGGATACAGACACACTAACAGGAGGTGGCAGCAATGGGAGAGAAGATAGTGTCTCATGCTGGTGGGGGGGACGGTGGGGTTGGGGAGTAGGAGAGAGGAAAGGAAGGGATTGAAGCAGAACGTTACATATGTGTGTTGGAGAGAATTTATCTAGGGAAAGGCAAACCCCTTCATATATCAGCGCTGTGTGGCAGATCCTGACAGCAGTGTGATAACAAGATTGGGATGTTCTCACCACTGATCTCAGCTCAGCGGCCACAGCGAGTGAGAGTTGAACCATAGCGGAAACTTTCCATGAACCATCCCGAATCCACGAAACTCTTGGGAACTGGGATATTTTATACAATATTTCCTGACAGATTCAACTATCACCCACCCATTCATTGCCGATTCAATCACGTTGAATCTGCCATAAAAACGTTACTTATACCGTACTTATATTAATATTACTAATAATAATAATCCATTGCAAGTCTAAGCTGACACTGCAATGCAGTGCTGGGGAGGGGCATTGTCGGAGGTGACGTCCTTCGAATCAGACATTGAACTGAGGTGAGCTCTAAAGTTCCCGCGGCGCTATTCGAAAAGAGAAGGGAGTTTCTCTCTCTCTCTATCCCCCCCCCCCCCCCCCAGTGTCCTGGCCAACAGTCCCCTTGTTTGTGAGACATTGCTGTGCGCAACTGGCTGCTGCATTTGGCTCACAAAATACACAGTCAAAAAGTCTTTCTGTTGCGGTTATAAATGCAAGTTGTTGTTATCGCAGCGACATGAAAGGCGCTATATCAAATTCTATGATTAGCATTATTATTATTATTGGGTGCAGGGAGATGGGCCCAGTCCTTTTAAGCTTTTATAAAACATTGGGGCTCCTACCAACGGCTGCCCAACACATCTAATATTCATTCCAGTTGTTGTCTGGGCAGTTTGCTTTCTGCCTTCTCCCCACCACCACTAACCGGAAATTAGTAATGAAATACAGTAAGATTTCACTCCACACAAAATCAGCTCCATCTTATCCAGCGTCTGAGAGACGTGAAATTAATAGTAAGAGCATTCAGCACAGACATTACCGTCTTTCTTTTAAAACAACAAAAAAAGGACAATTTAATTGTATTCTTACAAGAGGATGTATTTTTAGGAGCGACAATTTACTGTAACTAGCCAAATTGCGCTGCCCGGAATAAATGACACCTTATTGTGTAATTGATGGCCTTTCGTCAGTGTTCAACTTGCGGAGTGAATTTCCAATTCTTTACACGCGGCCACGCAAAACACAAGCACACCTAGCGCGTGCACGCAAACGCATGCGTGCAACGACAAAGACACACACGTGCACACGCACACACACACACACAATAAGAGAGAGTAAAAACCACACTGCAAATGATGCGTGAAATAAAAAATCTAATTGAAGCTGGTAAACTGCATTTTCCAGGAGCATCTCTGTTTTGGGCTCCTTTCCCCTCTTGTCGCCTTCCGAGATTTAAATGTTCTGGCCCCAAATCGAATGCAGCGTGAAATAAAAAGCGAAACTTTGCCTTTCTCTCCGTAATGGGCTCTGGCTGTCGAGCGTGTGTTATTGGATCGGGTGGCGGGGGGGGGTGGGGGGGGGGGAGGGGGTGGAAACTAATGTGCTAACAAGTTTTGTTTCAATGATTCGATAGGGTGGATGTTGCCTTTCACACTCATTGGTGAATCCATAACTGTAGGGTATATAGGTAAGATAGTTGGCGTACGCCTGCAAAATTTCACAGTCACTACACTTTACAGTAAATCCTGCAAAGCGCTTCGAGTCACCCTCTTGAAAGTAAGGAACGGTATCAAATGCTACTATTATTATTATTGTAATGCTGAAATACGGAGTCACTCTCCCGGGCTAACAATCCACAATATAAACAACATCAATGGCATTGAAGAGCTGGGGAAAAATTATAATTACTCTGGACTCTTATTTGTGTTTTGGAAAGGTCTCGGAAAACTTAGTTTTTTTATTTTTAAAAAAAAAAGCAATTTCAGTTTACATCTCAAGTGAACACTTTCCCCTTCAATTTCGGAGCTCGTCTCTCAAAGCCAATTTGAATTTCATTGTGGTGTAAAGAATGCCGGTCAATACATAAGCATTTAGCAGTCGTTATGCATCAGCCTTTCACTGAACAATCGGGAGACACAGAAGACTTACAAAAGGAGGAATCTGAAGCAATTTTCAATTCGCAATTGGGGCATGATATCCACTGTGCAAAAAGAAACACACATTTCATATAAACACAGACCCTTCAACTATTCTTCTGGAGCAGGGAGCCTGAGCTCAGAGCATTCAGAAGGACAAAATTATTGCACAAGAGGGTGACAATAAAGGCTTTCCTTCTGCTATTAGCAAATTATAGTATTTACTGCCTTGCTCCAGCAGGGGAGAATAAGAGTGGTGCACAGTTTGCGCTCCCCGTTCCTCCAACACACAAACAGTAGGATTGAAAAGAGACAGAGGATTCTGCTGGTTGAGTAAACAGACGGAGAGGTTCTCCCGGCGTCCTGGCCAACAAGACCTCCAGATAAAATTGAATCATTCGCTTCGTGGCTGTTCGGTCGGGCGAGGGACCTCGCTGCGGGCAAAATGGCTGCCGCAGCCCGCCCGCAAATGCGGTGGCTGCACTCGACAGCGGTGTCCCGTGAAGCACTTTGAGCCGTCCTGACAATGTAGGCGCAGCGTCGAGTGCAAGGGGTTCGGCACCCAAAATCCACGGTCGCGACACTTTACAGTTCGTTCGGTGAAGCTCTTTGAGACGTCTCGATGACACGATAAGGCTCCCTATCGCATGCAAGGATCATTATCATCATCATCATCATTATTATTGTAAAGATTCTTAAACGCCAGTCAGGCAGATCACAAAGTTGGAGCCTTGAACAGTCAGAGGCAATGTATTGGGCGCCAATTACAACTCATCCCACCTAAACTGCAATGGATCAGAGAGGCACTGAACACAGAGAGGTGAAATCCCATACTTGTCTCCTTTAAAGAGAGAGAAAGGGAGAGAGAGAGAGAGAGAGAGAGAGAGAGAGAGAGAGAACGAAAGAGAGAGAGCTTTTTATTCACGAGGAAGGAACACAACTTGGGAGAAGCATAGACGACAGACAAACAGGCCAGCGAATAATAAAACGGCCTGTCTATCGTTCACATTTTCATGGATTTATTGCACAGCAGGGTCACAAATTGGCTGCATATTAACTTCAATGCTCAATAGGTTAATCTGTTTCCACTGCGACAGATGAGCTCGTTCTTGCGAAGGAATTTTTTGAAGCTCAGAATGCATCTGCTGAGAAGCGTTACCGTAGCAGGAGCTGGGGAAACAGCAGGCTCAGTGCGCTGAGAACAAGTAATAAAATTCACTGCATAAATAAGCATTTCCAGCATTAAAGCTGAAAAGATAGGGTTGTCACACGAGGTTCCTCAAGAACAAATTGAAAGAACTTCAAACGTTTAGCAATAAACAGTATCTCCATTCCTGGGTTCACCACACAACTAATGGCACAAGCCTCTGCTCCGAGTACAAACACACACACACACACACACACACACAATCACCCTGTTTCACAGCAAAATAATAATAATATTAATAACAATCATAAAAAATACTGCAAAGTATTCCGAGACGTCCTCCCACCGCGAAAGGTGCCATGTCAAAGGCAAGGATTGTGAATTACCATTTAATAATTGCCGTCAATTCCGATTGTCGATTAAGATTATTTCAGAACGCAGCAGGTTGTTGGTGCTTCGAGACACTACCTCGCATGACGGGCGCTATATAAATGCCTGTTGTTCTTTCAATCTGATAAACAAGTGCACGACCCAACCGACCCTCAACATGCGGTTTGTTTCGTGTCGGGTAGATTGTGTTTTCGAGACCCGAGCACGAGACATCACAAGACTCGACCGGTTACTGGCCCAGCGCCTTGGGACGTCCTCCTGACACGAAAGGCACTACCCAAATGTAATGCGTTGTTGTCACGCCTACATCCGGCCCAATCCGGGGTTTGCGCAGCCCTCTGAACGAGCTAACCGCTTTGGAGTATTCTGTATCTCTGCCCTTTTTACTCAAACCCTTTTGACCTTTTCCACGCTCAAATATTTCTTCTGTGCTTTTTTGAAAGCTAGTTTAAGAGGGGGAGTTTTGGCCTCGTTTCGGGAAACGCGACCACAACGAAAATCTTGCAGCTGATACTTTGCTTGCGTCACTTGGGATGAGACTTTAAACCATCTGCTGTGTGTGTGTATATATATATATATATAAGTGTCTGTACAGATCTCTCAAAACACTTTGCTTGATACCTCCCTCCAATTTTGACCCAACTCCCCAAACATCAACCCTCTTATTCCTTCCCTTCAGTCTGTTCTAAATCAACGTCTACGTCTTGCTCTCTGTGACCTCCATGCTTGCAGCTAAAATAAGCCAACGGTGAAAACGTCAGCGCCAAAGCTCCCAAAGTGAATCAATCCCTCTTCGCGCTGCACAGTTCCTGGTAATCCAACTGTTAAATCAATGACTTAACTTCCACCTCAGAGGAACAAAGCCTGGGATAAAAAAATACAAAAAGCCAACTAACTCTTCCAATTTGGCATCGGTGAGAGGAAAGGGTACAAGTGGATCCTAAAGCTACATTACAGACATCAAGACGAGAGGAGAGGAAGAGGGACGGGGGGGGGGGAGAAAAAGAGAGAAAAACTGTTTAAATGAACTTTGTTTTTTCATTGCAAATCGGTCTAAGTAGACTCATAACCCAACCTTAATAGACTGAGTTATTGAAGCAGGACGGGTAAATGTGCACTCTGCAAAGAAGCTCAAGGCAACCATTGCCCCCATAGATTTACAGAGTGGAAGCTCATTACAATAATGAGCCTTTGAAAAGGAAATTAAATGCGCTAAAGTGTTTTTGCCTCTGACGTAAAATCCGCTGTGCTCTTTATTGTCAACTACTGTGGACTTAGAGACTTATGTACATGGAGTCACAGTCTCATACACACACACAGAGCAAGTTTTTTTTCCATTAAACCTCAAGATAAAATTCACTTTACAGCTGGTCAGTGCTCTGAGTCGCTATCTTGCATGGAGGGCATTATATAAATGCGAGTTGTTGTTGGTGGTGGTGGTGGGAGATTGATATTGCTGTGCAAATTGGCTGCCACAAATACAACAGTCGCTACGCTTTACGGTGGCTGTTGCGAAGCACTTTGAGACCTTTTGACGATATGATAAAGCGCGATGATAAATGCAAGGATTATTATTACCCGATGGCAAGAGCAGTGGACCAGATCAGAGCCATTCTGTACAATATTCTATTTCAATTAATTGAAAGTATTGGCAGCAGATGCTTGCAAACGTACTAATCATTGGAAATTATCCGATGCCACAAGAGGTCAGTTGCTTAAAAATTGCTTAAAACACTCCACGACAAAGAGGCAGAATACGATTCCCTATAAGAGGAACAGAGGAGAGAGTAACAAAGTCACTGCGAGACATTGCCAACACTTTAAAGGGAATTGGACACGTATTTTAAGAGCGGTAAACAGGAATGGGTAACGGGAAAGAGTCATCAATAAATGGCGAGACGTCTCAAAGAGCTTCACAGGATTTACTGTTGAGTTCAGCGACCGCAGATGAACTCAGCAGCCGGTTTGTGCATAGCATCGTCCTGGATAAAGTCATGAAGTGAATGAACAATTTTATCTGTTGACCAGGAGACCGGCAAATACTCCTTTGCCACAGGAGCAGCTCCCACCAACCCCCCACTACCAACGCTGTGCTGGATTAACAGAGCAGATGGATTGGAATTTGATGCTTCACAATAATAATAATAATCCTTGCATTTTGATAGAGCGCTTTTCCCGTCTTCTCGACGTCTCAAAGCGCTTCACAGAATACGCTGTAAAGTGAATTGACCGTATATTTGTGGGCGAAACGCAGCAGCCAATCGCGCACAGCAGTGCCCCACAAACAATCATGGATTGAAAATGACCAATTTATTATTGTTTTTGTTTTGGAGGGATTATTATCAGGGTTGTGGAGTGAGGAAACTTGCCCAAGGTTTCGCCCTGCCTGGAATCGAACTCAGGCGTCTCGCTTGCAAAGCGAGTGCTCTAACCACTGAGCTACAGGACTTGGCGTTCATCATGCTGATTAACACACGGAACTTTGCAAACGTCACCCTAAAGACTCACTGGAGAAGCCAAGGCCAAACAAGGACTCGATGGGCCTAGCAACCTCCTTCTGTGCTGTAATTTCTACAATTCTATGAACACAGCCCACCCCCACACCCACACACCCCCACCGACCAGAACAAAAAATTCGCTGAAGAATATTTATTACTGTTGAGCTATCGAGTGAAAAAATGCCACTAAATATTTATTAATTAGAGTCCAACATCGCTATTGACAGCCAGAATACACGGCGTGGTATTTAATGCAATTTACCACTAAAGTACCTTTGCAAAAAGCCATCTGTCGCTCACGTGGCTCTGTAACCCATCAGGGATTATGTTACAAACAGTCGCAATAACCTTCCAGCAATCGAGCAGCAATGTGCCGCTGTGAATGTTGGGTGCTGTCAATCACAGCAGATAAAGACGACTCTAAATTGTACGTGCGCTGTACGCACACACAAAAAAAAAAAAATTTACGCTTTTGTGTAAATCAAATGCTTCGCAAACTACGTACGGGGATTCTTCTGCGCTCGGCTCCCGTTAACCCTGCCCTCCAAAGCCCTGATGGGTGAGGTGGTCTTACCTGGACAGGCAGCGTGAAGCTTGCCAGACAGGGCTCTCGATGGCAAGCTATGCAGTTTTAGCTGGTTGGACTCCAAAAGCGTAAATTTTATTTTTTTTGTGTATTCAGCGCACACTCTGGGATCCCCAACCCTCGGATCCCACCAGCCAGCAGCCTAATACCCCCCCTCCATTCCATTTCCAACCCGTGGACAAGTTTGAGACGGTATGAACGTTGACAACGCTTCAACAAGTCTTCAAAGCACACCCCCACCGAATGTAGCGACAACAACAACAAGTTTACATTTATACAACGCCTTTCACATCGGGAGGCTGGGTTCGATTCCTGGACGGGGGAAAAAGTTGGGCAAGTTTCCTTACTCCACACACACGCCTCTGTTTGCCCAGCAGTAAGTAGCAACCCGGTTGTTAGTCGATCGGCGGATCGCTTTTCCGGGAGTAATAATTCCTTCAAAAAAAATAATAAATGTGTCTTCAACCCACGACTGTTTGTGGGACGCCGCTGTGCGCAATTGGCTGCCGCGTTTCGCCCACAAAATACGCAGTCAATTCACTTTACAGTATATTCTGTGAAGCGCTTTGAGACATCTCGAAGATAAGGCGCTAATAATAATGATCCTTGCGTTTGATATAGCGCTTTTCACGTCTTCGAGACATCTCAAAGCGCTTCACATGATATACTGTAAGGTGAATTGACTGTATATTTGTGGGCGAAACCCGGCAGCAGGGTCCCACAAACAGCCGTGGACTGAGCGACCAAATTGCTACTATGTCAAATGCGAGAATTAGTATTATTATTATCCCAAAGCTGGTTTGGCACCCGAGCTGGGAGGCGGGCGGGGAGGGGGGGGGGGGTCAGGAGGGGAAAGATGACCGAAAGCGCGGTCAACAAGATAGCGACGGATGTTGAACAAGGTGATGAGGGAGACTGAAGGTACCATTTCTACTTCCAATCTTTACTTAAAATCCAATATTGTTGAAAATGAAAAAAAAGAAGCTTTGTAGCAGAATATCATTACTCCAGGTTTCTTACCAGTCCTATGGGGTATCTTTTAATGAAAGCGCGGTGATGTTCTGCAGGAGAGGAGAGGGGGGGAGAGAGAGAGAGAGAGAGAGAGAGGGCTTATAGGATTAACATGCTATTTAAAATTCAATACAAATCAAAGCCGTTCAAGATGAACAGCAATCAGAAGCAGCATCTCCAGTGTGTAACACATGAACGTAAAAGCCGAGGCTTTGAAATATGGAAACACAGGATCTGCCCTAAGATTAAAGGAGAATGTTTTTTTAAATGCCCCAGTTGAGTCCGACACCATTAAGCAAGCTATAAAAAAACACTCATTAGGGCTACGGAATTAAAAGGCTATGTTTTTAATATGATTGTGGGCGCGTTCGCTGGGAGAGGGCTTTCAGCTATTTCAACAGAGTTACACATCAGCAAACAAACTATTTTGCTCTGGAATATTATTATAGATTCGTTGCCATGGAGATAAATTAACGCGTGCCTTATTGCGTAGCCCCACTGCTACGGGAAATCAAAGCGTAAAAAGCGCAGGAGAGTTTCCTTTCTTCCCTCCCCACCAAATATTATTCCATACTTGGGAGGGGGGGGGGGGGGGGGAAGTGACATTACGGATGTGAAGCGGTTCAGAGCTTTTAACGATTTGGTTTCTATAATCGCAGGTTGATGCCTCTATTTTCCCTCTCAGACATTCGGATATCATTTCCAAGCAGTAATGTACCGACAGAGGCTCAAGCGTAATCACAGCGCTCAGTGGGTCAATAGACCTTGTATCCCCAGCAGTACTCGCCCCAAACACAACGTATGCGAGGAACCATCAGACGTCTACGCGCAGTGTGAATTTGTTACTAGCAGTGTGTGGTAAATAACCCTCAGATATTTGGCACAAAGATTTGCTATCTGTGCTCCAGCAATTTCATTGCTACTCCCCCTCCCCCCACCCTCCCAAAACCACCTCTCCGCTATCTTCTCTCCTCTCTTCTGAAATAACTTTTATTTACGTATTTTTTAAACAAAGAAAAACAAATCGCATTATATTGCGTCCCTGAAATTGGTCGTTCACTTCATGGCTGTTTCTGGGAAACTGCAAATCGGCTGTTGGTTTGGGTCACGAAATGCACAGTCACTGCACTACAGAAACATTCTGAAGTGCGTTGAGAAAACAACAGCGACTTTTACATTGATTATAGTGCCTTTCGCAGCAGGAGGACGTCCCAAGGTGTTGGACGGGCAAGGGTTGCACCTTGTGTAATGTAAATGAGACATGTGGCATAAGCCCTATGAGGCAAAGATTATTCTTAACAATAACTTGCATTTATATAGGGCCCTTCACGTGGGGTAGTGTCCCGGGGTGCTTGACGGTGGAGGAGTCTGACCCTGAGCCAGGGGGAGAGGCAGTGGGGAGGTGACCATAGGCACGATCAAAAGAAAGGAAATTATTAACATTAATGATTATTATTGACACAAATTATTCATATTATTTTTATGATCAATCCCTCACCAAGGGATCAGCAATAGGTAAACGCGTGGTCTCCAAGACTGCCGTCAGTGTCTGAGTGACAGGACAAGTGGCAACTTGCTCTCACCTTCTGCAGCCGATATCGTCGTACCAATACCTCGTGAGTGATATCTCTTGGAGACCGGTTTGAAAGGAAGGATAATGCAATTATTTAAGTCTTTGGCGACCATCTCCCCTGGGTTAATTATCAGCTTTTCAATGGTTAGCAGAGTAATTAGCACAACGCTATTTATTGATGGCACACAGAGGGGCTTTTATATTCAAGTTAATCGGCACATAATTAAACTATACGAGTCCCTGACACAGAGGCTGAAAATATGGTTGCCAACATCCGATTTTAAGGGTCTAACTTGGGGAGCAATGATCCAGGGCAGTCAATGGAACAGTTTTCACTCTAAATGTGGAACACATTTGTCCAAACCTCTCAGGAGGTTTCCTACTAAAGGTTTCCCCCCTCCTCCAATCCCTCGAGCATCAAGGGAAAGTAGGGAGTCATCCCACTCCGCTCCTGTTAACCCCGCAAGCCTAATGGGTAGGATGGCGCTAGCTGGACAAGCAGCGGGAAAGCTTGCCATCTCGTGCTATCAATGGTAAGCTATGCAGTTTTAGCTGGTTAGACTCCAGCGGTTAACCCAACGCACACTCTGTCCCCCCCCCCCCAAGCCTTGGCTGTTGCCGACCTGTGCCTAATACTTTCAGGAATTAAGTAAGCAGGATGTGTCCCTCCAGGGAGAGTGCGCATCTCTGAAATGTTCACGTGTAGTGGGATGCCTGGAATTCTCATTTGGGTTTGGATGCTCTTAAGCAACGGTGATGGGTTTCCACACATGTCAGACGCGAGACATTGACTTTGGTCAGGCTTGGTTTGAGCTTTGCAATTCCGCCAGACAGGTCTCGTCTCATCTCGCCTGCACTGACCAACCTGAACATTTCAGCGCTCCAATGGCTAAGGTTTTGCAAAATAATATTCAAGCCAAGATTTTTTTTATTAAAAGCCCCCCCTCCCTCCAAAAAAAACAAAACCCTACTTCAACCGAGATAACCCCACAGCATTCAACTGGAGCTGCCTATCTTACAGTGCACTGCAAGACATTGACTCCATTGTCATGGAGTGACATTTTCTGCATTGCAAATTTTGCCTCCTGTTATTTCCGAAGAGTTTTATATGGAAGAAATAATGATGATGATAATAACAATAATCCCTGCATCCAATACAGCATTGCTCACCTCCGGAGAAAGTCTTAAAAGGGCTTTGCAGGATCTTCTGTAAAGTGCAGTGACTGCATTTTCTGCAGGCGTACGCAACAGTGCAGCAATGTCTTGCAAACAGACGTTAATTGAAGAGCGGTTTTATCTGGGAGACACCAGGAGAAACTCTCTTCTCACCGAAACAGGATCTCGATTTGACGTCTCATCTGTGATCAATCCAGCGCTCGGCCCACAGCAAGTACTCTGTTGATGTGTAAGTCAACGTCAACCTTCAGACTCGGATCAGGTGGATGTGGTTGAAGGTTACATTGCATCCTTGAGGGAGAAGGGGGCTTCAGGACAGTGGATTGGGAAGGGGAGATGGGCGAAAGCACCAGCGCGGATTCGCTGGGCCAAACGTCCTGGGTTTGGGTTCTTTACGGTCTAGGCAATTCGATACAGATTGTGCTACCAGAGAATTCACCCCACGTTGCTCCTGCCTGAGAAGCGAGGCTACGTACAGTGCACAGAGAAGTCCCAAAATACGGATTTAGCGACTGGTGTTCTCCTGGGATCGGGATTACAAACGAGATCAGGATTCCCACAAAACCTCACGACAAATAAGCAAAACGGGCTGTTTTGCAAAAAAAAAAAGTAAAAAAAAAATCCTTTCCAAACACGTCGATTGAAATCGTTGGCAGCGAGGTTCAACCTCATCAGAGGAGAGCTTCGCAGACCCACCTTTCTCTTTAGGAACAACGGGCAGGTTTTGTGCTCGTTATTTCCAGATGATATTTGACAACGGATTCATTGCGTTGAGCGGAACCAGCGTTAAAACAAACAACAACAACTTGAGTATATATAGCAGCCTTCAGGCAGGGTGGAGTCTCGGAGCGCTTAAGGCCCAGAGAGAAGTGAGGGGGTGGGGGTTCGGGGTTGGAGTGATGTGAGGGGGGAAATTCTGCTTCAGAACTCAAGGAGGGGAGTAGGGCTGTATTCAAACGACTTCAATCTGGAAGTGGGAGGTGTGTGGTGAGTCAGTAAGCGGTTTAGTACATTAAAAAGTTCTCTGCCCGAGCCAGCCGTGAATTAACGTAGAATTGTTCGCGTTTAAATTCACCCCACGTCTGGTGATATTGAGGTGTTGCTCGCGTTCGCTGTGCAGCACAGACGGAGGAACACGTTTCAACGATTTCACAATTTATATTTCTTTGTGTTCCAGCAGCAGGCCCAGTCTCCGGGTTATGCATTTGACAATAATTTGCTGGCACGGATTCAGCTCAGAGAAGGGGAGGAGACGGACTGCGCTTGGCTAACACGCCCACAAAATACACAGTCAATTCACTTTACAGCATATTCTGTGAAGCGCTTTCAGACGCCTCGAAGACGCGAAAAGGCGCTGTATCAAATGCAAGGACTATTATTGTTATTATGCATTTCCCTCTGTAATAATGCTTGCATTTGATACAGCGCCTTCCCTCTTCGTTGAGACGTCTCAAAGCGCTTCACAGATTATATTGTGAAGTGGGTTTGACTGCGCGTTTTGTGGGTGAAACGCGGCAGCCAGTTTGCCTACAGAAGTGCCCCCACAAATAGTCCTGGATTGAGTGACCACGTTTTCTCGAATTATTTATGTATTGGAGGGATTATTACTCCCGGAAAGCGGTCTGCCAATCGACTAGCAACCGGGTTCCTCTTTTCGCCGCTAGGTAAACAGAAGAATGTAAGGTAAAGAAACTTGCTTCAGGTTTCGTTCCGCCCGGGAATCGCCAAGGGTATTCTCGCTTGCGAGGCAAGTGCACTAACCACTACGCTATAGGACTCTGCACAACTTGCAGAGCAAGTACGAAGCAGAGCCATGTCTCGGAGTGCTACACACTGATTGGGATGGATGCCAATGCGAGAGGGCACAAGGTCAGGGCTGCACAAAGGGCAATTTCAGGGTAGACACAATCAATGACCGCAACAGGTTTCACGAAGAGTAGTCGAGGCCGGGGAGATTGGGACTCAATTAATTGAATCAATGGAGTCCTGTAACTCAGTAGTTAGAGCGCTCACCTCGTAAGCGAGAGACGTAGGTTCGATTCCCGGGCAGGGCGAAACATTGGGCATGTTTCCTTACTCTCCACACACACAGCCCCACCCCTCTGTTTACCTAGGAGTAAGTAGGAATCCGTTTGTTAGTCGATTGGAGGATCGCTTTCCTCGTCGCTCTCTTGGGCAGTCTCCTTGCACCTTGGCGACCACAACTGCTTGCAGTGAAACAATGAGTGACCTTGCAATAAAGTTTTTATGAGAGAGAGAAAGACTCTGTGAACAAATCTATCCCCGTCCGGTTCCATATCAATGTCTGCCTCGGTGCGTAAACGGAAGAGAGACAGCAGTGGAACACAGTGGACATCATCTGTCCCATTAAAGTGCATCCAGGCAACTGATCACAGAGATGCATTGGCAGCAGGCGTGTGAAGTATGGAGCCTGAAGGGACACATTTTGAAGGGAGGCATTCTGACTGAAAGAAGGAGTCTCGGTGGGAATAAAGAACAAGAGAAAGACAATTTTAAAATGCTCCAAAATACAGTCAAACGTGTCTTCAATCACCGCTCAGGGGACTGAGCCAAAGTGGCTTTATTTAAATATCTGAAAGGGTTGACCTCTGAATAAGGGTTCGCTGGTGGGTGTAGAGTTGTGTCTGGGCTGTTCCGGGGTGGTTGCTTGAACAGGTTTGACTGTATATTCATTGCTGCATTCGGTGGATTGAACGAAAAGAAGAGTGGCAGCTGTCAGTCCTCACTCACTTTGGGTTATAAAGAGGTGTTTCGGCCTTTGTTTCACAATCTGTGATGGTGGGGGAAGGGTAGGGAACGCAATCGAGCATTTGGTTCCTACTCTCTGGAGTCACACAGAACAGCAAAATATTCTTCATTTCTGCTCAAAAGGGGTTTTGTTGCAAATCCTTTTACCGTCCAGCGCCTTGGGACGTCCTTCCGAAAGAGGGTGGCCGAAAGCACGATCAAAGAGGAATGTCTTGAAACGGGCCTTGAAGGAGGCAAGGCTGAAGGGTTCCCGGGATGGAGTTTCAGAAGGTTGGAGGCAGAAAAGCTGAAGGCCCGACCTCTGATGGGAGGGCTTTAAAAGTGAGGACGAGGATTTTAAACTCGACCCTCCTAACATGGAGGAGAAACTCCCTCCTCCCCCAATGCATCTCGTGGTTAAGCAGGACCTTTCAGGAAGGAATAACGCCTCAAAGCATTGAGCATGGAGTTCTGTAGCATAGTGGTTAGAGCCCTCGCCTCACAAGCGAGAGGACCTGGGTTTGATACCCGGGCAGGGCGAAATGTTGGGCAAGTTTCCTTACTCCACATGTCTTGGTTTACCTACAGTAAGTAGGAACGATTAGGGGATTGGCGGATTGTTTATCCGGGCTAATAGCCCCTTGAAATGAAAATAAACATTTGGTCACTCCTCGACTGTTTGTGGGACACAGCTGTGTGTAATAGTAAGATATACAGTTTTGACTCAGACTCAGATATACAGTCAATTCACTTTACAGTATATGCTGTGAAGCAATGCGAGACGTCTCGAAGATGCGATAAGGCGCTATATCAAATGCAAGGATTATTATTACTAACATAGGGATGTGTGGATCACAGAGTACTGGATAGCATTGGCAAATGCTTCAGGTCAGAGCTGCCGCTGTAGAAATCACTGAAGAGGGAGGATGTGGTGGTAGTTTCATGGTACACGCATTAATGCCCTCTGGAAAAAGGATTCATATCAGCCAAGTCACACTCACAAACCCAGGCAATTTAGTTTCTTGGGGATTAGGATTTTATACACAAGGGCCATCTATTCTTACAAATTTTTGAATTATATATGTAAATCACTTCTTTTGGATTATGTCAGTCAAGTTCATGAAATATTCCTGGACGAGGTTTTATATATATATATATATATATAACAGACACACACAGACAAAACCCTGCAAACATAGCAAAGGGGCATTTTTAAACTGTCCGCTTTGCAAAAGGATCCATCAGTCTGCCTACAAATGCAGTCACTACAATTGATGGCAACTTCCCTCCCGTGAAGCACTTTGAGGTAATTGACGCGATACCAAATGTAATTACGTCTCAGGGCTCATAAGTGAGGACCAGAAATTCCCACGGTCTCAGTCTTTAGACCTTTAGTCCTCCTGACGTGAAAGGCGCTACACAAATGTAATTTGTTGTTGTTGTTCCCTACAACTCAGGGTTTGTAGAATTTTGGAAAATCTTTAAATTATGGCTCAGTTCAGAAGCTGATTCCCAAACTGAGGCAGAATTAGGTATTACACAATTCTATGTTTTGAGAAACCAGCTGTTAATGATATAATTAATCAAATGTAATTAATCAAATTACAATGAATTAAACCTTGAGCCGCTGTCAATAGCAGGAGGAACGTCTCTCATAATGATAACAACAATTGATATCGGGCCTTTCACAGCGGAAGGACATCTCAAAACACTTCACACCGCACGCTGTAAAGTGAAGTGACTGTATTTGTACGTGAACCAGGCAGCCAAATTTGCATACAGCAACGTCCCACAAAACAGCCACAAAAGTGAGCCACCTATTTTATTTTAGGGGGATTGTTGGCCAGGACACCAGGAGAAACTCCCTTCCCCCACCCGTGAGTAGAGCTGTGCGATCTTGAACATTAACTTGAATAGGCACAGACGAGACCTCGATTTAACACCTCATCCGAGATTCAGCGCCTCCGATAATCAGCTCATCCCAAGCAGTGCATTGATTCAAAGTCCCAACACTTGAGCACACAACCTTCTGCCTCTGAGGCGAGAGTGCTGCCAACTGAGCCAGGCTGACTGACACCCGAAAGTCCGCTGATTATAAATGGAGTTGACAAGTTACCAAATATCGCACACTACAGGACACACTGGTGTTGTGACAAAGGGCTGGTTGAACGGTTCAAATGCTCCACGGGTAAATTATCTCGCTGGGAAGAAAGGAGAAAAAAAAAATCGGCTGTGTCCACAACGCACAACACTAAACCTGTGAAGCTCTCCATGTGTAAAGCGTGGCAATACAAATCTCCAGCAAATATGCACATCCCCTTGTTAACAGTCTAATGGCTTAAAGGTTTTATTGGTAAGGAACATACAGTACAGCAAATTGCTTTTAACCTTTCACTGTGAAAATACTAGCACGTTGCCTGGCATCAAATAAATTTTAAACTTATGGGGCCTTTTAATTAATGGCGTTTCTGTTATTCAGCAAATCAGATAGAAATTGGGGAAGTAACACAGCAATGGGAAGCTTGTAAATACGAATCATTAACTAACATCTCCCAACAATCGCGTCAGACTTAAAAGCTTTTCTTAAATGGCCTCAAACAATCTTGTCGTTAGGCAAGTCTGGAAATTGTGTCCCGTGTTACGTGGCTGGTGCAATGTGACTTTCACACAATTATACAGTGTTACACACAGTCCAAGAGGAAGATGTAGAGTCTGGCCTTAAAGGAGGCAAGGGAGGGGCAAGGCAGAGGGGCTCCGCGAGATGTGGATGGAGCAGACCTGTGCCTGCTGAGCGGAGGGGCTGGTAAAGTTTTAGCAGGTCGCAGAGGTAGGGAAGAGCAAGACGGTGATTAGCTTGGGCAACCAGTCGCTATGTTTGAAAGGTGCCTGCTGTTTGCGGCGCAATCCGACACCTTGCCAAGTGCAAGCGTACTTATTGACGTTTGCAAATATCCTCTAGTGCCCAGGTATATGTCCCAGGTAGAGGAAGGGCAGCCCGTTAGCCAGCCAGTTATATACACGTCAGCCCACATACAAGACCCTTACTGCACATATTATTCAGGTCGTTACCTACTGTCTTTGTGAGCAGCAAATGAAGATAACTCGCTGCCCTATTTTTAGATGAACTACCTTCAAGATAGGATGTGGCATTGCAAATGAAACAGATCGGCACCAACCCAACTGTGGCTTACATTGCTTAATCATAATGGATTTTGCTTTCCTCCCCACTCTTTCTCCCCCCCCCCTCTCCACAGTCCACAATGCAGCTATCAATGCAGATGGAGATCTAACGGGAAGGTTCCTCAGTCAGTGTGCACGTTTACCACATTTAGCGCTGTAAACAGTGAGGTAAACAGAGGAGTGTGGAGTAAGGAAACTTACCTAAGCTTTCGCCCGAGAATCAAACCCCGCTTGCGAGGTGAGCCCGCTAACCACTACTCCACGGGACTCCACGCAAGCCATAGCTCTTGACGTCTGACTTGTATTTCCCCCCCACCCCCGGCCAACTTCAATGTTGCTACTCGGTCCGTCCACCCAAAGCTGAGGTTGGAATACATGGAACGGATTTACTGCCATGTCCACCCACCCACCCACTCTTTCAGTCCCACTCTCACTCCCCCTTCGGTGCTTGAATACAGACTGGACTGGGAGCTCTAGGAAAGGTCAGCGTGCAAAATGATTGGAGTTCACTGCATCGGTGGGCATTTGACTAATCGGGTTCGCTCACACACACACACTTGCAAAAACCTAGAAACCATTCCGATGAATCTTTGGAGTGTCAAGCCTTCCGCCTGCGCACCATTTCACCTTGAGAAAATCATTCTCAGCAATTTTTTTTAAAAAAACGCAAGGTTTTCTAATGCAGAGGGACACAGCAGAGGCACAGGTTTAGTTACATTTCACTTTCAGGAGGAGGTTTATAAGGAATTGCTCTGGCAAAGGACGGTGGTGCGTGGGGGGGGGGGGGGAACGAGTTGGATGGGGTTATGGAGAGAGAAAAACGTAAACCGTTTGCAAGATCAATCACCATTAACAAAACGCCATCTATCAATTGAAAGTCTCTTTTTGAAGGATCGCCTCATTAAAATCAGTCTTCTCGCTAATTAACAGGAGTCAATTGTAATCCTTTACCCACAAGAAAACAAGCCTCAAACTCTGATAGGATCTAATTTGCGTTATTTCTTAAGGGGATTAAATTCCTGTTGACCCGAATAAACTATATTCCGGACTGAGTTCCTGGGGATTGGAATCGCGTGTCTAACGTGAATGCGAAAGGGGTTCTTATTTGCACGACTTTTTATTATTAATACCAATAACCATAATCCTTACATTTGACACATTAAACCGTCAAGATAATGATGATAATAATCCTTGCATTCGATCTAGCGCCTGATCAAGTTGTTGAGATGTCTCAAAGCGCTTCAAAGATTGCAAGATAAAGTGGATTGACTGTGTATTTTGTGGCGAAACACGGTAGCCAATTGCGCGGAAAGGGTCCTAAAAACAGTCATGGATTATTATTTATTATTATTATTATTATCACTCAATCCAGGTCAGTGTCCTAATATAAAGTAATGCTTCGTTAAGATTGAGGTCAACTCCGGCTGATGTGAAACGCAATTTAACAATGGCTGGGGAAGAGGAACATCTGAATTCTTCGGAGCTGCGAGGGGTCTAAGAGTCGTGTAAAAAAAAAAAGGAACACACAAAGTTTGGGTAGGAACAAGAAGGAAATCCAATGCTGACACCGATCACCAAATAAAAAAGTTCTGATCTTCCACTTCTCCGCACAGCGGGATACTCAGAAACCTGAAGGTGGGAATAGGATAACGATAAAACGCAAGCTGCTGGTTGATGGGAACACAGTTTCGGTAGAGAACAGCAATTCAAGGGAAGCGTTTTAGTTCTATATTGACAACAGAAACCCCAGAGACTAACTCAACAACAAGGGCGAGAGGAAGCCAAAAGCTACACAAAGATTTCCCGGAAGAACGTTTCCCACAGCAACACAACACAACTGTGACGGCAAAGTACTGCAGATGCTGGAAGTCTGGTGTTCACACAGAAGTCGCTGGGAACACGCAGCAGATCAGGCAGCATCCATGGAGAGAGGAAAACGAGTTAACGTTCCTGGTCAATGACCTTTCATCGGGGGTTCCGACGAAAGGTAATTGACCTGAAACGTGAACTCATTTTCATGGATGCTGCCTGACCGGCTGTGTGTTTCCGGCGACTTCTGTATTCAGAACAGTCACCAATGCTGATCAGAGGGCAACAATCCCTTTGAAAAAAAACTGATTAAAATAAAAATGTGGTCACTCAAACCACGAATGTTTGTGGGACGCTGCTGTGCGCAATTGGTTGCCGTGTTTTGCCCCCAAAGAATACAGTCAATCCAATTTAAAGTATATTCTGTGAAGCGCTTTGAGACATCTCAATGACGTGATAAGGCACTATAACAAATGCGAGGATTATTATTATTATATTATTATTATAACACGAGTGCCTGGTGAATTTCCACGTGCAACCAAATATGCTACCCTTGAAAAAGGAACGCGATCCTTGAAGCAAAACCTTTTTGTTTCGTTGCAAAAATTGTAACTACCGATTCAGACGATAAAGGGTACAATTTACGCTGACAGGTCAACAAGGCACTTCCTCCCCCAATAATGCCGGGGAGCGCACATCGCTTCGCATTGGCAGCACCGAGGCACAAAGCAGTTTAAAAGTCCTCTCGCGCAGCTCTGCGTACCCCTGGATGGGTTTGGGTCGATGAAATGATTTAGCGTGCTTCTCCAAACACAGCCTCAGCAAAACGCTATTCAAAGGATCGTCTGGCTTTGACTCTTTGACTGACAGACAGTCGCTTATAAAACATGGGCTCCTGCAAAACTTGGAGATCAATACACCGTGTCAAACAGCTCCAGAAGAAGGCCACCGATTTGCCAAGCAAGCCATGTGGTCCAGGCTGGATGTCTTTTTACGGCCAAGATAGAAATGTGCAAGAGAATGCTTTTTTTTGGGGGGGGGGGGCACGCAGACAATTTATTACACTTCCTTGTCAGAGACAAGTGTAAATGCACATACGCTTGGGAAAACCCAATTCATGAAGCTAAAATCAATCCTGATAACTAATGATTGGCAGCCTCTTCCATCTTGCTCACTTGCCCTCCCAGTGTTTAATTTTACTCCCTGGGGGTAACTGTCTAAGCTCATCTCCCATCATCTTTAAAGACAACACATTGATATTTACAGCAGTGTTAGGAAGAGCCATAAGTCAACGCTCACCGCATGAGAATTAGTTTGTGTGTTCCCTGCTGAGCTGCGTCTGAGGGCAGACCGGTTGCCAAGTCCGGGGCCAGAACAGCTTTAATTTAGGGTCAAGCGATAAACGGGAGCTAAACAACACGCGAGAGCGCTCGGTGGATCAGTTGGCCAAGGCGCGGTGAAACCAACTCGGTCAACACTGAGCCAAAAAGGTTTTTACTGGTCAGTGGGGGCAAGTCAGCCGTGAATGATGTCAGCCCTACAGGAAAATATTACACTACATCTATCGAATTATTTTTATAATTAATCTGCTACAGTGGTCCAATAAATTGCTCTATTTTGACTGTAGTGGTGGCCAAGTGCAGTTCAGCTTTCCAGACAAATTAAGGAGGACACAGGTATCCAATATCATGGGACATTCACAGCTTGGCAGATAGATTACAATTGAATTAAGCTGCTGGAGGGAAGGCTCAAGGTTGTAACATAACAGAGGTAGTTCTTTCTGATGGTGTTACAAGTGCACATCACCGCAGCCTAAGTACAAGCATTATCTTAACAGCGGGATTGACTTGTAACCTTCAAGTCTTTTTCTTCCCCAAGACACCCAAAGTGCAGGGGGCGGGGGGCGGACAGGCAACCACGCGACTAACACAAAAATTAAATTGAAATTATTATTTTGTCGTGACAGCATTTTAACGTAGAAGAGACAATATTAGTGCAACAGAAGCTAATCCTTTTCCTCAAAGTAAATGCTCTATTGTTGCTCTAACATGTCTCGCTCAATGGCCTCCAGCACTTATTGACCAGTCGGAGGGCAAAAAAAAACACAGGCACAACAGGGTAGCGCCTCAGAGCGCTTAACTCTCACGTCGGGAGGACATCCCAAGGCGCTGAATATATACCCGCAGCCCCCGCACCACCCTCCTCCCGTCAACAGCGTTGAATGATGAAAAGAGAGGAAGGGAGAGCGAGTAATAATAATAATCTTCACGTTTGATATAGCGCCATTTGAGAAAAAGCGTCGACTGTGAATTTAACAGTGGACAAACAGAGATTAATTGCTACCTTGATGCGTCGCTGGTTGAAACGGCAATGCAGTGCCGAGCTCCGCAACTCACGGCAAATTGTGAAAGGGAACTACCGCATAATCGTTCAAACCCTTTTTTTGTTGCCGTTGCTGCAATATTCGGCATCATTTCGCGACAGAGGGGAAGGGATAAAACATTCGGCCAAACCTAATTTCATTAAAGTACCTTTCCTTTAATCCGGGCAGTTTTCTGATGTGAAGTCATTCAGTTTGTTGCAGAACATTAGCCGCAGCTGCATTGTGGGGGGGAGAGGATATCAAACAAACCACATTGTGTGCAATTCTCATTTTCCAAATCCCCCACAAAATACACAGTCACTACACTTTACAGTAGATTCTGTGAAGCGCTTTGAGACGTCTCGAAGACATGTTAAGGCCCTATGTCAAATCCAAGGATTATTATTATTATTATTATTATCACAAATGAATCCTAAAATGAAGGTCAACAGTTTCACACTGCGCTGTGATGCTGGACATCGAGAGGCCGAGGAACCAACTGGACAGGATTTTATTTACTTTCACTTTTAAATTTGAAACAAAAATCAATAAGCCGAGTCTCCAGCCAGTAGTCCGGTCAATTTAGCATTCGTCAAATGGCAGCCCAGACATGCAGTCAACTCGAGACGAGCCCGAGAATTAGGAACCTCAGGAACAGCCACAGGCTGGGGGACAACATACAGTCACTCCACTTCACAGTAAATCCTGCGAAGCGCTTGGAGACATCCTTCCGATCTGAAAAGTGTTGCACTAAATGCAAAGCCCGATTATACTAATTATGAATGGTAATTTGGTGCAGGGACTTCTCACCCGGAAGGACGTCTCAAAGCACTTCACGAGATTTACTGTGCAATGGAGTGACTGTTTATCTGTGGCCACAATTGCGCACAGCAACGTCCCACGAACAGCTGTGAAACCAGCGACCAATTCTATATGGGGTGGGGGGGGGCTTCTTGCCCGGGATAGTGGGAGAGAGAGAGCCCCTTCTCTTATCGGTTAGTGCCACAGGATCTTTAGCCTTCACTCGAACAGCCGGACGGGACCTTGGTTTAAACGTCTCATCCAAAGGACGAGTCATAGAGTAATAAATTGCTTTATTTTGCAACTCTTCACAATGTTCTTCGCATGCAGCAGAGAACAAAACTACTGTATCGCCAGCTACTGTGACTGCACCACCCACACATAACTGATCACACCTTCAATCCCCTTCTCCTTATGAACAGACCAATTTATACGAGCTCAGAAACAAGGCGCCGTTATTGCATCCAGCCTTTCTGAAATGAGCCCCGATGTCACAGCTGCTCGCCCCCTCTCCTCGTCGCCCATTCCTGTTGATAATTTACTATTTGTGTAAAGAAATAAGTGCCGGCATCTTTGCTGAAATTGACCTTCACAATTCTGAACCTCATTTCGCTCGTTCTCTAGGCAGAGAAAATATTCCTAGTTAGCACCTTATACGCCTCTACCTTCCCTCTGATATCTCCCTTCCCTCCCCATCACCCCCCCCCCCCCCCCGACTCAGGAGTCCTAGCTCATTCAATCATCTCTCATAGCTCATCACTCTAACACAGAGGACCAACACTCTCTCTCACCCTCTCTCTCTCTCTCTCGTCTACATTGCCTCTCAGGTCCCCAGTGGAGCCTTGTAACTGGAAGAGAATTAAAATAACAAGCGACACACACACACACACACACAGAGACACACGAGCGAAAAAAAAATTACAGTGCCCATAGAAGCGCTGCCTTGCTCGAGCTGGTGTTTATCCACAACCAACGTTACGTTCCTCTTTAACGTCGGCGAGAGGGTCCGTTATTAATTCTGTCACAAGCAATCGAAGCATCCAAAGCACCGCTTTTCAGAATCCCAGCCGTATTTAACGTTTAACGCCTCAAAATGCTTCGAATCGACCCCTTGCCACAAAGGATCGCTAAAAGCGAGCTTTAACTGTTCAAACGCAAACAAACAAACCCAATAGGCAAACCATAAATCGCTTTCCAATTATTCCACAGGGAGCATTTTCAAACCGGTTCTCGGTGTTCAAGGACCGAGACAGGAGCAAATGATTAGTTTTATTTGAAAATGCAGAAGATTGTATCTTTTGTTTCGCTCATTTTAAAAAAAAAACATTTATATTATTTATAAACATAGGCAACGTGCACATGTGTCAGAGCAAGCTCTCGCTCTCTCTCTCTCTGTCTCTCTGCAGGGCTCTCCAAAGCATTTCTCCATCTGTAGCTCCAGCTTCAAACTCCTCGATGGAAACTTGCGTCAGATACAGACAGGAACGTCTAAACGTTCAACCATTGCGGCTTCGGTACTGAACGTGTGCATCGACTGACGCGATTCCTCTGACTTTGTCCTTTCCCGTGCATTGAAAATAACAATGATAATAAGCCTTGCATTTGATACAGCGCCTTATCACGTCGTTGAGACGTCTCAAAGCGCTTCACAGAATACATTGTAAAGTGGAGTGACTGTATTTTGTGGGTGAAATGCAGGAGTCAATTGCGCACGGCAAAAACACTCGCCAAGGTTAGCACAGCGGAGGCGAGTATCTGCCTAAAACGCAGGTCTGCTCTGCCCCCGGTTTCATTTCAAGTGAGGCGTTTCAAGAGCACTTTAAAGTTAACAGGACCGGTCTTCCTTTAATGAGAAATAGCAGTTAAACAAACACCTTCGGCTCATTCCTTTCGCCCACAAAACGCACAGTCAGTTCAGTTTACGATACATCCTGTAAAAGCCTTTCGAAACGCCTCGAAGACTCGACAAGGCACTGCATCAAAACGCAAGGATTATTATTTTGGGTGTCGGGGGTGATGGAAAGTCATCTAAAGAAAATTGCGGTCTAACATAGTTTGAGGGTGTGGATGCCTTGGGGTTACAGAACACTCCAGGGGGAAGTGCAAACATGAATTGGCTTGGAAGTCGAACAGGGGGCCTGTGAGTGTAAAAGTCGGGGTAGGTGTGGTGCAGAGATTGGAGAGGTTCATATAAGCAACAGAGGGCGCTATTTTAGACAGTAGTTAGAGAGAGAGAGACACACACATTGGAAGAACCCAAACCCAAATCACATTTACCCTATTGCAATTGCTGATGGCTCCCAAACGCTTCACTCTGAACAGCTGCAGTAAAGATCTCATCCATTCCCTCTATTTCCCCCATTTCCAAAAAGCAAAATCCATTCTTATTTGAACTGAGACAAAGCATCTTTCTGAACTTTGGGACTCCACACACACACACACACACACACACCTCCCCACCCCCTGTCCCCATTCATCCCATCAACAATATGTTCAAAGGTTCCTACTTAAAAATCTGGGGGGGGGGGGGTTGTTTCTTGGCCAAGAATGCACAATTTCTTCTGAACTGCTCAGATTTTTGCATCAATTGAATGCAAATAAATACATAAAGAAGTGTGGATAAAGAGAGAGAAATTGGGGTGACATAAGAGTTTGCTCTGAACTGGAGTGAATGGGAAAGAAACAAATGTTTAAATGTATATATATATTTATCTTACATATATATATATATATAAGTTCCATCGTATTTCACTTAACCTTCACCCCACAAACACGGTTAGAACAGCTGTAAGGGATGAATTCAAACTAGATATGGCTGTCGCCCAACCAATGGCATTGACAGCTTCATGAACAAACTCTTAAGAAATAAGAATAAAACAAAAGTCCAGTGTTTTTTTTGGGGGGAATCCTCCAAAGGGAACGTGTAGCGCATGTTAGCACATCGTTCGCAACGAATACTGTGCCCAAAACAGCTAATGCACCATCTTCAATCGAGGAACTAACCCCATGCATTAGAATTTCTTGCTCTGGATGTCTTAGGCAACGAATTCGAACGTCGCAATTTAACACGAATGAATTTGCGACAATTCTTATTCGACTCCAAATGAATAATTTTAACCCTTCCAAGTACTTTGGCTCATCCAAAGTTCCTACTGCAATGCAAATGCTTAACATAGAGTGAGAGAGAGAGAAAGAGAGGGGAAGGGGGAAATAGAGAGAGAGAGAGAGAGAGAGGGGGAAGGGGAAAATAGAGAGAGAGATGGGGGGAGAGAAAGTGAGAGTTGGGAAGAGGGGAAAGGAGATGGAAAGAGGGGAAAGTTGAAAAGATGGAGAGAAAGAGAAGGTGAAGGGGAAAATAGAGAGAGGGAGAGAAAGCCTGAGTTGGGAAGAGGGGAAAGGAGATGGAAAGAGGGGGAAAAGGAAAAGAAAGAGGTGAACGGGAAAAAAGAGAGAGAGAAAGGAAGAGAAAGCGAGGGGTGGGAAGAGGGGAAGGGGAAAGGAGAGAGAAAAGCAAGGGGGGGGGAAGGAGGGAGAGAAAGAGGGGGGAAGAGAGAGAAAGGGATGGGAAGAGTGAGAAAGAGAGGGGGAAAGAAAGAGAGAGAGAGAGGGGGGGAAGGAGAGAAAAAGAGGGAGGAAAGGGGAAACAGAAAGAGGAGGAAGGGGAGAGAGAGAGAAGGAATGAGAGAGAGAGAGAGAGAAGAAGAAAAAGAAAATGGAAGAATCATCGTTTTGTTGTTGACTAAAAGCTGTTGGGAGGACAGAAAAGGTTTTGCTTTCACATATTACTTTGCCAGAGACACAGCGACATCCTCTCTCCTTTTGTTTTTTCCTCTCTTTCCCCCCCTCAATAAATAAATAAATAAATAAAACAAATAAAATAAATAAATAAATAAGAATCCAAAGGCACAACTTGCATCAATGTGCTTTCGGAATGAATTTGATGAGATGGAGAGAGGATGGAGAGAGGAAGGGAGGGAGGGAGGGAGGGAGGAAAGAGAGATAGAGAGAGAGAGAGAGAGAGAGAGAGAAAGAGAGATAGAGAGAAAAAGATAGAGAGAGAGAGAGAGAGAGAGAACAGATGGCAAGAATCTTCCTAAACCCTTTCCCTTGTACAGTGTTCACAGTTTCCATCCCGACACCATCACACGCACAAACCGCCTTAACCAGAGGACCACTTTGTTTCACTGTGAAACGGTTCCCCACAAACAGACGCCCAGTCCTTCCTCACACAGTACAATCTATCCCCTCATCCTACAACACGATTTGTCCTCTATCCAAGAATATAGTTGATCCTTTATCACACCGTACAATTCATCCTTCATCCTATAACATGATTTGTCCTCTATCCTATAATGTAGTTTATCCTTTATCACATAGTGCAATTTATCCTTTATCCTTTAATAGCATCTTTTATCCTACAATTTATCCTTGATCATATATAATATATACTGTGTTCTATATATCTCTCTCTCTATATATATATATATTTATCTACACACACATATATATTGCAGGCTCCTGAAGTCTTACCTTGACTGCAAACCTTCACCAGCAAAACCAGGAGAAAACAAATCGCTTTCATTTCCAATCGTTCGCCACAGCAAAGGCTGTTCTTACTCATCCCGGAGATTGCCAGAGCACATCCGCGAAAGAGAGTCTCTTTCTTTCTCTCCCTCTCTCTCTCTCTCTGTTTCTTTCCTCTCCTTTACTCCCTCCCTCTCTCCCTCCCTCTCTCTCTGTCTGTCCAAAAACTTCCTCTTTGGCAGCTTCAGGCAGAAACCTTTCTCCTCCTTTTCTTCTTCTGTCTCTCTCACTCTCTCTATATATATATATATCTCCCACTCACATACACACTCTCTCTCTCTATCTTCCACTCTCATTCACACACACACTCTCTCTATCTCTCTCTCTCTATCTTCCACTCTCATTCACACACACACTCTCTCTATCTATCTATTTATCTTCCACTCTCATTCTCACTCACACACTTTCTCTCTCCCCCACTCATACACACACACACTCTCTCTCTCCCTCTGTGTGTATAAGACGACGAGAGAGTAAGTAAACTGGTTGTGTTTTTCCAACCCCCAATAGAAAAAAATAGCTGATATCACAGCAGTGCTGTCCAGACAGCAATGTGTCCAAACCAAAGCTCCTGAATGGGTGGCTGCAAAAACGTGTGTCTGCAATTGCCTTTGCGTTGCAGAGGGATTTAATCTGTCTGCTGTGTTAAGAGGATTGTCTGTGTGTGTGTCTGTCTCTCTCTCTCTCTCTCTCTGTGTCTCTGGTTAGCACCACAAACAGCTCCAGCTGCTGTCACCTACCCACCACGTGTAGCATGACGTTCACCAACCAACCAACCCTTCAAACTGACCTGCCTTGGGACCACTTCAGCACCGCCTTCAAAGTTGCAGTGCTGCGCTCTTTCCTTACGTCTTACTTTCTTCCCTTTCCTCCCCATTCTCTTCCCCCCCCCTCCCATCCTCCCCGGGACCGGGGAGCCCTCACTTAGGGACGTAAGAATTTGCTCGGCGCGGGATGTCCGACTTAGCAAGGTCTTATCCGGTTCGCCTTCCGCCGGTCCTGCTGTCATTTTCTGGCAGGGATCTTGTCCAATTTGTTCTTGAAACAAACGGCATTTTCCGCTTCCGCCGTCTGTCTCCACCGGGAACCTGTCCCGTAGGTTTACTGCTCGCTCACTGAAGTAGTGTTTCCGCAGGTTTGCTCCGAATTTACTCCCCCCCCCCTCCAATTGCAGGCTGTGTCCTCTGGTTCTACTGTTCAGAACAAATTAGTTAACTCAATTGCTATTAACTCTGCAAACCAAAGCCCTAACTGCGCAGAGTAAGGCGGTCCTAGCTGGACAAACAGCAGGGAAACTTGGCTTGATGATGCCAGGTGACACGGTTTTAGCTGCTTAGACCCCCCCCTCCCCCACCACCAACACACACTGGATGGATTTTTAGTACACTTGTCAATTTTTAGAAGCAAGTTTCCTTACTCCACACGCCTCTGTTTAGCAAGCAATAAGTAGGTTGTTTGTCGATTGGAGGATCACTTTCTGGGGGTAATAATCCCTCCAAAAATACTTGGTCAGTGGATCCATGACTGTTTGTGGGACATCTCTGTGCGCAATTGGCCGCCGCGTTTCGCCCGCAAACTATACGGACAATTCACTTCACAGTATATCTTGTGAAGCGCTTTGAGACGTCTCAACGGCGCGATAAGGCGCGCTGGGTAAACATGCGTGCGGAGTAAGGGAGTTTTGCCTAAGGTTTCGACCCGCCCGGGAATTGAGGCATTAAGTTGCTGTTAAGGTTGTGAACTGCTATTACACAACGCGCCTGACATTAACAAGACCCGTTTGCTGTATGTGGGTTTATCTGTGTAATGCCTCTGTATAAATACTAAAGACACTGCACAGGGTTCAATTTTTAGAAGCAGCAAGTCTGATTGTGTGTGTGTGTGTTAATGTATTAAAAAAAACTGCACTGATATCTTCAAGGATGTTTTTCGGGGGTGGGGTTGGGGAATAAAAATGGCCGAGGTTCAAAGAAAGGAAAAATTCCAGTTTTTGAAGTGCCCATCAGCGCATTGTCAGCGTCGGTAAGAGAAGGTGTCTTGAGGATTTGCGACTTCAAAGCATCTTTACTCTTAAGCAGAAACAACACTCAGATCCCTGTGCAGGGCCAAGATTATAATAGTACGTAATAGTACTGTATGTCACACGCATCACCAAAAGAATACAGCAGAACCATTTTTCTGTCCCTCGTTGTATCATTTCTGTTTACCTGCTCCTCCGTGGCACAATCCAATCATTTTGTTTTTATAAAAGAAAGGTTAAATACACACACACACACACACACACACATCCCCACTTGAGTTGCAGAATCATTGCGAATACAAATTGAGTTGAGCGATCAATACTGAGGCCCCTTTTTCCCCATAGTTTGCCTCACCAGAGATAAATAACCGTGGTCCAAGCTATAACGCCTTTCACGTCAAGTTGATGTCTCAAAGCACTTCACAGGATTTTACTGTGAAGTGGACTGACTTTGTGTTTTGCAGGTGAAAGCACCAGCCAATTTGCTCTCAGCGAGGTCCTACTACCAACCGTGAAGTGAATGACCTATTTTATTGGGGGGTGGCGGGGGGAAGGGGAATTATTGGCCAAGACACTGGGAGATGAAAGGCATCATGTAGCTGCAGATTTTATGGTTGTTTGTGAGCATGTGTTATTTTAATTTTCAACCAAGGGGTAGATATTTATTTTTAAAGGGAGCGGAAACAACACTTAAAACAAACATATTTCAACCTTTCACTGGCCTCTTCAGTGGGTTTTACTTTGAAGTGGCGTTTTCAGCACTGGGAACCATTTGGCATTGCTTTGCAAAGTGTTTGGAAATTCATTGTGCATCAAAGCCATTCATATCTCAAGGATATTATTTGTATCATAAAAATGTCACGCCATTCCAAACAAATGAGCGTGTTACATTGTTGGATCACAGAATAGCAATGATTAAATAATCGACCCACCCATACACTAGGGAGACAGGAATAAGGCAGAATAAGGAGAGAGGAACAGAGGAGAATAGCAGAGAGGAATAAGGGAGTTATGGGAGAGGGAGATAATAATAATAATAATTCTTGCATTTGATATAGAGCCTGATCACATCTTTGAGACATCCCAAAGCGTTTCACAGAATATACTGTAAAGTGAATTGACTGTATATTTTGTAGGCGAAATACGGCAGCCAAGGGGAATGGAGGGAAATGGGAGAGGGAATAGGAGATGGGAATAGAGCAAAATGGGAAGAGGAGAATAGAATACCAAACTGCCCGCTACCTCCGTTCCGCGGGCTCCGGTCTGCTCCATCGTTGGCCGGGCTTTTAGCCTCTCTGCCCCCATAGTCTGGAACTCCATCCCACAGTCCCTTCGCCTCACTTCCTCCCTTGCCTCCTTCAAGGCCGGTCTCAAGACCCTTCTCTTCGATCGTGCCTTCGGTCACCCTCCCACCTCTCTGCCTTCCCTCACCCTTACCCCACCCCTCCCCCATGCTCGGGTCCCGACCCCTGACTGTCCAGAGCCTTGGGACGTCCTCCCGACGTGAAAGGCGCGCTATAAGTGTAATTTTGTTGTTGTTGTTGTAGGAGAGGGGAATAGAAGGGAATGAGAGAGGGGAGTAGGCGAGGTAGTTTAGGAAGGCTGGAGGTTTGTGAGGAGTATTAAACGCTGGCACGGATAACCGTGCAATTCATTGCAATTCTTGGATTCTTTCATCCCACAAAAAGCGTTGGTCCATCAGCCTAAAATCTAAATAACTGGCAGCATCAGCTGTAAGCCGTGAGCAGGTTCATTTTCTTCCCCGAAATCTCGAAATGTTTTGTGCAGTTCATTAAATTTTTGGGGGTGATGCCAAACATTAGATGGATTAAGAACTGAAGCGATTCCAATGTTCGAGAAAGGACAGAGATGTGTGCCTGGGAATTAGAAGCCTGTTAACTTGACATTAGCAGTAGAATCGTATAATTGGGTACATTATTAAGGAAGCAAGTTGGAATGAGCTGGTAAGATTAAATGTAATACGTCTCAGATGCATGGGTTTATGAAAGCAAGCTCCCGCCTAAATATTTACTGGGACTTTTGTAGGAGATAATTGAATTTCAGATTGACGATGCTTGACTTGATTTTTTTTGAATTAAGAGAATCACTTAAAGGTCCCGTTCAAACAAGACAGAATTTTTTCTTATTAATAACAATCATAATCAATAATAAGCCTCGCATTTGATATAGCGCCTCTCACGTCAGGAAGACGTCGCAAGACGTTTCACTGGACTTTACTGCGAAGTGTACTGAGTGCGTCTTTTGTAAGCCAACGAGGCAGATGATTTGTGCACGGCAACGTGCCCTGCAAACAGCCACGAAGTGAACGACCGATATTCTATTCAGGGGGATTGTCGGTGACCAGGACAGCGAGAGAGAAAATCCCTTTTCCCTTTTCATGGAATTCTACGCAGAAATGATTTCAAATTGAACTTGAGGACGGAAAGCGGTAAGTTAGCTTTAAATCAGCCGTAATGATCAGCCCTGGTATTTTTCCTGCCATAATATGTACGTATTGTTAATAACTGCAACAGGGATATAATAATAATCCTCGCATTTGATACAGCGCCTTATCACGTCGTTGAGACGTCTCAAAGCGCTTCACAGAATATACAGTAAAGTGAACTGACCGTATATTTTGTAGGTGAAATGCAGCAGCCAATTGCACACAGCAAAGTCCCCGCAAACAGTCGTGAAGTGACCAATTTATTACTATTTATTTTTGATATATATATGAGACGGCGCAAAAGAAAGCGTGCATTTATCAATACAAAACAAGACGTGTTGAGGGAGGGGGTTCGTGATCCAAAGGGATTTGATTTCAATTTTGGGGACGTGAGTACCAGCAAAGTTGATTCAATATTGATGAACATGAAGCTGGGTCTAGTGCTAAGAATAATACATGTGATCACTCAACAGGGAGAGGGCCTAACCGGGAGCGGGTGATGAACAGGAGGAGATCTTGAATACGACGTGTGACTAATCATTAAAGCATCTTACTTTCAGTGTGAGGCAGCAATAGCCAAAGCAAGAGGGAAATAAAGAAGCTCATGTTGTATAAACGGCTGTTCGGGAGAGGAACATTGATGTTCAATAGAGAATTAATCAGAGCATACTTAGAGCATTACATCTCATTCTGGTTTCTCTGCACAAAGAGATGAGAATAGGACTGAACGAGCTCACAAGGTCACAGATGAGATGTACTTTGGCGAACAAGGAATGTGGGGGTGGGGGGAAATAATAATCCTTGCAATTGAGATCACGTGAAGAGGACTTTATAAACGCAAGTAATTGTTGGCTATCACTTGCTCGACACTACTCAAACCGCTTCACTGGATTTGCTGTAAAATGTATTCTGTGTTTGTACAACGCCTCAAGATGCTCCAGTGCAAAGCTGGGGGGCGGGGGGGCTGCATTTTTTCTCCCTGTGTCCTCAAGTAAAAACTGGTTGTGCATTTCATGTCTGATTGTGGGGCATTATTGCTGTGTCCAAACTGACTGCCACATTCCCCTACAAAATATACAGTCATTAGACTTTAA